>NW_017306530.1:981194-987503 GCF_000935625.1 Nanorana parkeri
TATATATAATCTCTATATATCTATATATAGATATATGTATGTATGTTCTTAAAGTGCTGGCAGAGTCAAATAGTGGAATGTCAGACTTTACCATAAGTATGCATTTTTTTAAATTTAAAATGTTAGTCTAGTTTTTTAAGAATTGTTTTACTTGCCATGATGAAAATACAAATAAATAAGCACAAGTCATTTAAGACATAATTGGCATCTCCCTATTCGGTCACTGAGAAAGTGGCAAAATCAGCTGAACATGGCAACACTGCTGCAATGTTGATAAACTATGCATACATAAATGTACAAAAGGCAAGCTTAACAAAAATACACAAAAGCTGTAACCATTTATATGACGACAATAAACATCCCTCTTTTTTGCCCATTATTACAAAAACAAATGGAAACTACATACTGTAATGTATTATTGAAATAGCAGTTCAGCGCTACCAAACATTTTATTGCCTGTCCTTGGTGTATAGTGTGGCAAGTAAGCAATGATATTTTATTGTGTAGCCTGTAAACACAAATACTCCAAATCAATACAGCAATGCAGGGACAGTAACAAACTCCCTCTCGTCACTGAGAGTACAAAAGGATTCCTGAAAAACATGGTATCTACTATAATGAAATGAGAATTCCAACCTAAAATCTGAATTATAAAAGTGACATTTCACTTCACCTGGTCAAAAAACCTCCATACACTAAAGAAGAACATCATTTCTGGTTTTACAAACCTAGCATTGCACATTTTAAGTGTAACCTACTCAATTTTCATCCTGAAAAAACTTACATTTTCTGCACATTTAAACATGAAGAATATTAAAAAATAAAGAATAGCCAGTTATGGTATGAATGAGACACATTGTTATGCTTGGAGAGGACAGGGAAAACAAACAAAATTTCTGAAAGTGCGTCCGTGCCCAAACTATGAACTTTTAAGTATTTACATATTCCTAACAAGCAGTAAAAACTTCACAGGCTCATTCAAACCAGCTGCGTTTTTCTGCATTGTGGCCTCAGTCACCGTAACAATTGTTTTCTGTGCGCCTCATTTAAACTAGGCTGGTGTGACATGCTGCATTAATCCACAGTGCACTAGATGGCTCTGAAGGCCACCACACCACGCTCCAATGCAGAGACCTTTGAACGGGATTCACACTTTGTAATAAAAACAGTGACTTGTGGAATAACACAAGGTATCGCTACACACCACTGCCAACCAGCCTGAAAGAAACCCTCACTGAATTCAGTAGCTGCAGGCACTGTAGAGTGATCAAGTCTCAAAGATTACAACAAACTCTAAAGCTGGGGTTCAGTCAGTTTATAGCAACCTATAGGCCTTGCTGGTTTACATTAGACACCTGACAGACTTTCAAGTCCATTGCTGGCAGAAGAAGCAAGGGGAGAAGAGCTGCAACTTCAGAGCCTCTGTTGTGAAGTTGGCTTTTGCACAGTACCTGCAGCTGCAAAAGGTCAGTGAGGGATTGTGTAAACCACGTCCGTTGAGGTGAGTTTTTCTGCACACCATCAAACATGTATGGTGGTGTGCAGACTACAAAGAAAAAACAATTGTTTTCTATGTACCCTGTTTACACCATACATGTGTGGTGGTGGTGGGCAGAAACAGGCAGCTCAACAGACATGGCCTAAACAAGCTCTGAGGGCTTGCTTTAAAGGTCTTTTACTGCTTAAAGATATGAAAAAACACTTTATGTCTATAGTATGGGCAGAAGTACACTTTAAGCTAGTAGAAATAGACTATCAACATTTATGCATCCCATTAGAAAAATATACTTGGTACACAAAACTTGTCTATCAACTTTAATTTGCAAGTTGCATAGCAGGGAAAATTAGAAAAAACAAATCTAAGAAATAAAGGCCAATTCGATAATCCATTCTTATAAAGAATGTTTAGGCTTCAAACTCAACCTTTAAAAAAAAAGGTCTCCACAATTTCAAATACGTTTTGTATTCTATATAATTATCAAACCTAATTGGTCAGGCAAAAGCAAATGTGGAAGCTAACTCTAAATGCTGGACAGTTACACTGTAATAGATTTGGGCATACATGCATATATACTAAGCAAAATATATGCTAGTATATAGTCCTAACCAAAAGTTCTGGATAGAGAAAAGGTATAACAGATGAAGCTGCATCTGCCAATAGAAACAGTCTATGTGGCCTAGGTTTTAGCCCCAACTATCAGAGATGCCAGGAGGAAAGTTTTTGCAGTGGGCAGATTAAAGTGTTCCATCTGTGGCAATAAACTTGCCTATTAACACATAACAGATATATCCTTTTACATGCTGGCTGTCAACTACAATGGAAAAGTAATTATCATCCCATTGAACCGGTATATTAATCTGCTGAAGTCACTTGAATAGACGGTACTAGGAATATAAATCATGCAGTAACAAGGACATTACACTAGGGAAGTTGTTTACATTTTGACTGTTTTCTGTTCATTTGAAGCAGTGGTCAATTTGCACAGGATGGCAACATTTAAACACTTTCATAAACAAGTATATGACTAGTTGAGTGGAAATGGTTAAATACCTGTTTGAAGCTAAACATTTTACACATGGTATACTAAAATGCATTAGCTCCAAAAACAGAAGAAAAAAAAAACCTTTCAGTTCTGAAAGTAGAAACTTTTAAATATCATTTAGAATGTCTAAGGTTAATTTTGATGTTTACGTCTAATCCAATGTTGCCTCTGGAACGCAGATTACCACAGCACTAAGATTTCACGATTTAGGCCAGCCTTAAACTTAGACATTAACCCTTTTGACTGGGAAGGTGGAAAGAAAATAATTTGGTGTATATTACTTTAAACAACCAGCCTGCATAACAAGCCCGTCTCAATGTATGGAGTTAGAACTGAAATGCAAGTATAGTACTGAACAAAAAATTAACAAAGATTGTCATCTCAGAATCCTTGATATTGATGAAGTGTGCTTATGAATCTGTGTTTATACTGCTGTTCATCATGGACTGAATCAGAATGCTCTACAACACTACTGTGCTCAGGTAAACCCTCTGCAGAGTCTCCAAACCCATGGTAAAAGCCATACTGCAAGATATCTGCAATCCCCTCACCCCAGGAAGGTCTAGAAGCCACATGATCACTTGGACTCCCGTTATTATGCAGAGAGCCACAGGAAGATACATTTACAGCTTCAATTCTATTTTCCATAAATGTTCCACTCCCATCACACTCTTTGTTTCCATTTGCGACAGTGTTGTATCCGTTGGTCGACTGGAGGCACTTGACAGGGTTGGCTTCCATTTCACTGAGTGGACGACCACAATGTCCATTACTTGCTGTTCCATTTGTTAACGAACTGAAGTGAATGCTACCATTCATATCTGCATTAAGAAACAAACCTGTCAAAAATCTTAGAAAAGTGTATTGAAAACCATTGGATTGTAAAAAAGTCATAATTTTCCAATCCTTTACTTTAGGAACATACTAGAAGAATGCTTATGTTTATGTTAAGTGTAAATAAGGACACCAGGTGCATGTGAACTATGTGCAGTGACAAGTGTAGCAATAAAACTGCAGATATACAACCATGAGAACAAAAGATTTTTGTACATACCATACAATTTCAGTTGTACTCTATTGAGGGACACAAATTCTATCACAGTTGGTTATGCTGCCACCTACAGGAGGTTGGGACACTGGCAAACAGCTGTAAGCCACCCCCTCCTCTGCCCATCCAGAGATTGCAAAGTAGCATCTTTCCCTTCTTGATCCAAAAATATCATCTAGATGGCACTCCTAGATCCCAGATACTCAACACAGAAAGGGAGGCTGAAGGTGGCAAAGATCATGGTAGGAGAGGAATTCTTAGGACACCCTGCATGCCTCAGAGTGGGAGGAGGGGGTAATTTCCTTGACATGTAGTGAAGAGCAAAAGGTCCAGTAGAAGGGGGTCTTTTTAGTGACAGCTAGAGAAATGGGCAGATTTGCCCTTGGTAACAAATCATATCAGAAGACCGATGAGGGACAGCTACAGAAGAGGTTAAGATCAGGGGTTAGGCCTGAAAGCCCCAAGGGATGACCTGAACATCGGGAGGTACTCTGCCCAGGGACCCAGCTTGATAAAGAAATAGCCCCCCACTTGAAGTTGGGGCACACCTTAATGCAAAAGAGTTGGAACACCTGCAGTTTGAAATGAAAAGGCTCTGAATGCCCACATACAATAGCTGCAGTAGAAGAGGAATGATGGGGGTTTCTCTGACCCTTCCGCAGCCCTGCTGCATTGAGGTAGGTGCTTGCCATGGCTGATGGGGGGCGTTGCTAATGACTGTGTCAAGAGCAGGTCCAAAAGTGATAACATCCATTGAACGGCAACCAAGTCAGATGTTATTTTGTTACTTTGATGCATCCTCAGCATCCCAAAACACACAGCCAGGAGTATCCAACACATTTGTACATCCTACAGTGTAGTATCCTACACATTTGTACAAAATGTTGATGCTTGCAACTAACCATCACAACAGAAGCAGAAGGCTTCAGACATTAGTTCCAATCTCTCAATGATCAGATGGCTTTCCCTAGTGATGGAGGATTCCTCTTTTAGAGTCACTCCAGTCAATTCAAACTGGGACTGGGAGAGAATTTAGTTGTTGGTTAGTAAAATCCCAAAAAGGAGAGAACACCTCCAAGCCATTTGCAGACATGCCAGTTACTACGGATAACAAGTGCATCTATGGTGGCAAGACACCACACATTAAGAAGCTCCCTCACAAATAGTAAAAGCTAGGACAACCTTTCAGGAGGGCCTCAGGACCCTGCAGAGCATTCCAGTCCTAATAGAGGAAGGACTCAAACTGTGGCTGTAGCAGAAAGGTAGCAGGAGCTGCAAGAGCCCTAGGTCTGCAATAGCAGGCTGATCCTCCAGATGCAGGGTAGAATGCACTGCATCAATCAGGTTTGAGACAATCCCTTAAATCTGAGTAATCAACAGACATTACAATATCAGCCTCTCCAGAGGACTGTTGGGGGTTCTGACTCTGGATCAGAGACCGGGCCCTCAAACGCAGCTTGATTTTTGGGTTCAGGAGGATCAGTGGCAAACCCTGCCAGATATGCTGCAGGGGCATGCTTAGTCTCTGTGGAAGACTGTTCCAGTAACGGGGCACAGACAGACTGGAAGTCCAGAGTAGACTAGGTCACAGGTTCTGAGGGTTTTAGGTTGACAGACAACCACATGTTACTTCAGGATGATGCTTCCTATAGGCTGCATGGCACGAAAGGGAGAGCGGAACACTGCCCCAACATATTTTCTCCATCCTCAATCTTTCAGCCTTAAACCTTATCTTGGTAAGCCTGTTGTGGCGGGGGAATTATAATGGCACCCAAAGGGTGCAGCAGTGAGATTGTTCCCAATGCTTCAGCTCATCTGGGCTTACTAAGTCTTTAGGCACAGGTTCTCACCCAGGCTGTGCCAAAGCTCTAGACTCAGAAAGCACTCTGTAGCAAACAAAATGATTAGTTAAACCTCAGTGGAGTGAAGAAAGGTTAGCCAGCCTCCTAGGTACTATTAAGAAAAAGTAATAACAATTGAGGTATGCTGGGCAGAGTAAGAGTTTAATGGGGGCTTGTTTAGGACCATTTTTCAGTGACCCAGTATCCAGCAGCAACCAACTTAAGCATTGAAGCAGCCACTTCATAGTTCACTGAGTGCCATGTAAACCCCCCCCATTTTTCAACATTATAAATATGAACACACCAACTTGTGAGTGAATTTTTTGGAGACATTGATGTTCTGAGAGAGAGTTTACCATGTCCACAACCATGAATGAAAAGGAAGTGATGTAGATCACTCCCATTCATAATTAGGGACACAGTAAACATACTATGTCCTCAATTATTTACAAACATTCAGCGATCACTGATCGCCAAGTGCTTGTACCCGCTCTCCATCTTGACACAGGAGGCGGAGCGAGCGGCGCTCGATCATCTCCGACAGCTGACTCCTTCCCCACATCACCAGCCCAGCCTCCTGTGACAGCTGTCTCTGCCCCCCTCCTAGTCTGTTGCAGGAGGCTGAGCGGTGTGGGAGGAAAGAAAGCAGGGATGTGCCACTATTTTGGCCAATTGATGGCACTTTCGGCATTTAACCAAAAGTTGCCATTTTCAGCCCATATGCTTCGGCGGCCGAAATTTCGGGGCATCCCTACCTGTTATGCGAGAGACACTGGAGCTACAGATGCTAACTTTTTAAAAAGGTTTTCTTGTCTGCCTCTAGATTGGTCTTTAGGAAACACTGCATCAAATTTTTACCCCTTCATGATTGAGCTTC
>NW_017306530.1:987556-1010515 GCF_000935625.1 Nanorana parkeri
ACTTTTGCGATTCTTTCACAGACATTTAAATATATGTCCTTTATTTAGAAACACCTCACATGCCTAGGATTTCAGAAATTAAAACTGAAAAATAAATGTAATTTATTTTTTTTCTCAAAAAAGACAATAGTGGTCACCAGGTGGCATACAATGTCACTGTCAGGAAGTGTTACTAAACGTCACAGTTCGTGACAGGGACATACTTTGAACATCACCGTCATGAGGGGTTAAATTAACAACAACAAAACCTTAGGGTGAAAAACAGATTTATTGCATTGTGGGGGTCATTTTTATAATGATACACACACACCATGTTTATTAATTTTAATTTTTTTCCACACATTACCTGACAGGGAGAGAAGGGGGGACATGACAAGCCCGTGTTTGCAAACATCGGCTTGTCAATTATATCAAGCAGTCATTGGGCAGCACTGTGGCGTAGTGGTTAGCACTTCCGCTTTGTAGCACTGGGGGTCCCTGGTTTGACTCCTGACCAGATGACTATATAAAATACAATAATAATTAATTCTGAATGGATGTGACTGCTTGATCATTTCAATTAACTTTTGGTTATGATTAAGCTGCCCCAAACTGAGGGAAAGCCAACATTAATCTTAGTGACCCTGATATGCACTGCAGCATGGCAGGATCAGATGTCATTGTGGCTGGTTGCCACAATGATCGGAAGCCTAAAAAAGGCATCTGTCGGCTTTTGCTGAATGCCTCTATGCTGACGAATTCAGCAAAATGCCAGTACACATCGGATTTGCTAATCCCGATGTGCATGGCTGCCTAATAGTGGTAGGAAGTGTACACACTGCACTCCTATCACTGTCAGACACCTGATCACTGAAAGCGATCGGGTGTCTGAAACTGCTTATTTCATTAATGAAATTTCATCATTAGGGCACTTCGTGAGGGGGACACACAGTGTACACCTCCCGCCACTAAGGGGTTAAAAAAACAATGGAAGAAAAAAAAAAAAAAAAAAAACTGTTGCCTGCAGTAATCAGGATTTCAACATTTTCCTTGCTGGACATTTATTTTCATTGATTGCATACATGATACACATTTTATGCTTGAAGATTACTTAAAACATCCAAAATATTTATTTTCTGAAATCCGAGACTCTGTAGAAAGAAATAGTGGCAGTTGCAATTGTGTCACACAATATTTCCTCAGTTTTGAACAAAATTTCTCAGTAAAAATGCACTTTTAGTGCACACAAACAATACAAACTCCACATTTTCTGTAAAATGTATAAGATAAAGACAGTGTCAAATAAATAGATACCAACTGTCAAGGCACAAAACTGCATGTGCCCTTAACACAGCAACAACCTACAATACCGCCCCCCCTTAATGTTATTGCTATCACAGGGAGGCTGATGAGAAAAGCACATTTGAGTGAGAGATTCTTTTTATGGAGACATCAAGGGTCTTATAGACTCTTGATGCACCTCCTGTACTCAACTTTGATCAAGGGAACAGCATCCTCGATCACCAGTTGGGATTTTATAGTTCTGAGTAGGGATGTTCAGACACCAGTGCTGATACTTGGCATTTCCACGAGACCTTCCAGGGTTACAGAGGTTGCAGCTGGGGCCGGGCTCTGGTGCGCCACCACTGTCCTGAAATCATTAGTCTGTATTGTTTTTAAACGGTCACGACACTAAACAAAAATATAATCAGTACTTGGACAAGTATCAGTACTTGAAGAAAAAAAATGGTATAGGTGCAATAAATATTATATAATATATCTATATCTCTATTTTAATAACAATATATACGCACACACACACACACACACACACACACACATTACATACACACAAATCCCAAGAGCTCCTTAAAATGACAGCTGCCTCCTTACTTTTGAACTTTTCTCTAGTCTAGCTTTGGAGCTGGAAAAGTATCTGTACTGTACAATAACCAGGAGAAGCAAGTGAGCTTGGGTACCTAGATGGGAGGCCAAAGAAAAAAGCACCATAGAAGCGATTAGGCAGCCGTATGATTGCCAGATCGCTTCTACAATATAGCCTGTTCTAAACCGTAAACAAACTCACAGCTGCTACTGTGACGGAGTTTGTTTACAGGCTGTTACTTTCACCTACATAGTAGTACTGTGTGGCAGTAAAAGGATTAAAATACATTTATTTTGTGGGAAACAAGTGATACATTATCACAAACCACTAGTCTACTTGTTCACACAGTGAAGTGCTTGGACTAACACAGGGATACACTAAGGGCAACACTAAAAGTGCACTCTTAACACAAACTCAAATAAGTTGTATGAACAGGAAAATACATACATGTGTTCTTTTAATTGAAATTATGTCTAAACAAAAAAATTGTACTTGGCCACAGAGAACTTGGCTTACAGTCTACTCTGACAGTTTAAACAAGTCCCAAATCCAGTGACTATGTGAAGCACAAGCCTGAAAGCAAACAACTTCCATTACCTTCCCTATTAGAGCAAAATCAATTTGTGCCTCACATGCCCCCTCCCTCCCAGACACTGCAGCTCAAAGTGGGGGGGAGGGGGTTCAGCATCGGAGGCAGTGCTGTCAACCTAGAAAGCAGGGGGCAGGACATTGTGTGGTCTGGTAACTTGTGAATCAGCACTGACAATGCCGACACTGCAACATCTTCTCCCACTTTACTACAAGCAGGGACAGCCTACATGACAGTGGCAAGTCTGCCTGAATTAAGGTGCAGTGAAGCATTGTTACCACCCTATCACAGGAAGCTGCATTAGGTAGACTTCATTGGCAAGATAAACAGGAATTTGTGGGACTATGAAAAAGTGCAGATGCGCCTTTAATTAAGCACTGCAGCACATTTTTATTGGTATGTCATGGTGCTTCAATAGAGCTGTGCAAAATGCATGCCTATTATTAAAGCAGACTAGTGCAAGATTATTTCTAATTCCTTATTATCTGCATGCTTCTTAGATGTGCAATAGTGTCCAGAGTCCAGTAGAGAGCATGGAAACACTAACTGACCAAATGTGTGCATTATACCAGGTTTAAAAAACCTCCACCACATACAGTAAAAAATACATCTAGCTTTGTGCCAGTTCACTGAGAATGATGCAACTGCTGGCTTTACCTTGGAGAAATACATCCAGGCTTTTACCACATATCGTTTAATGGTTCTTAAAGCCAAAACAAGTTCAGACTTTAATGCCAGTAAAAGCAAGTTAACTTAAGAACTGAAAGTTACAGGATTAGTTAAAAAGCAGCAGTTTATCAGAAAAAATAAATATCCAAGCTAAAGTTAAGGCCCACTAAACAAATGGCAAAATGATTTTTAAATTGGATTTTCACATTTTAGAAAAATACTGGAGATCACTTAAAAGTAAGCATACTGACTGATGCAACGAAAGGGGGTTTGTGTTGCAGATACTGTAAAATTATCAGCATCTGATGGTCTATTAGATGTGCTCTCCTGAGGTTTCAGATCTTCAATCATCTGTGTGTTGCAGCATCTGTCAGAAAACTGCCCAATCCCACCTGATATCTCAGAGTGATTTTCTACATGCATGCTCTCTTCATCCTCCATCCCTCCAGTCATGTACTCTGTACCGAAGCTATTCACTAAAAGAAAGACAAGAAAAACACAAACCATACATAAAACAGTATACTACAACTTGATTTTCTCTGTGCAGCAGTACGTTTTATATGGTGATATTTATATCCTAATTAAAAGGCCAAACTTACTTGCTCAGAACTGCTGAAATGCCTGTCAAGTTTTTATTGATGTCTGTGTCCCAAGACAGAAAGTTCCCCTCCCTTCCCATCCTGGTGACAGGTAGGGATTAAATAGTCTTATTAGGAATGAGGCCGCAAAAGAAAAGAAAGGCCACACATTCCTTGTAGTAGTGGGAACTTCTGCGAGGTTTATATTGCTGTAGGCATCTTCCTGAGAGAAAAATATTCAAAACCTTTCCCACTGAAAATATTTTTTTTTTTTTAAAGAAATGGACCCTTGTTAGGAATGTTCTAAAATGAAGGTGCACTTGTACCTTTTGGTCAAGCCTTATACTTTAAGGAGAACTATAAGGCGAGCGAAAAATCACACGGCCTCGTAGTTCTAGCCGACCTGTGACAATGAAACCGTCACAGGTCAGCTCAATAGATCAGGAAGTGAGCGAACACATACTGGCGCTCCCGCAGCTGGGTGGATCTCGACAGTAATATAGCTCATGGTATATGGAGCTTAGGTTGACGGGAGGACGCTAGTGTGTGTCCTCCCGTTACCCTTAGGAGAACTATGGGGAAAAGCCCTAACCCCATAGTTCTCCTTAAACACAATTGTCATGAAGAACTCAAACTTTTTTGGGTAGCTTTAAAACCAATACTAATCAAGATAAACTCAACGACCATGCCTATGCTTTGCAGTTGAATTTATTATTGAGGGAAACAAAACAAACAAAAACCAGTGGTATACTGTATTTAGTAGAATTTTTGTTTACAGTACTGTGCACGTTTCAGGCAGGTGTGAAAATGCTATAAAGAATGTTCAGAAAAAAAAAAAAAAAGTTTATTTTTATTACTTAAAACAAAAAAGGAAAGTAAATTAACAGAAGAAAAATCCAAATAAAAAATATTTGGTGCGAGCACCCTTTGCCTCCAAAAGCAGCATCAGATCTTCGAGGTACACTTGCACACAGTTTAAGGACTCGGCCGTTAGGTTGTTCCAAACATCTTGGAGAACTAACCACAAGATCTTCTTTGGGTGTAGGCTGCCTCCTCCTGTCTTCATGTAATTCCAGACACAAATATGCTGAAGATAGTTCTTAAATGACACAGGCTGTATGTTTGGGATTGTTGTCCTGCTGCAGAATCAATTTGGGGCCAATTACACGCCTCCCTGATGGTATGGCATGATGGATAAGTATCTGCTTGTATTTCTCAGCATTGAGGACACCATTTATCTTGATCAAATCTCCATTTGCAGAAATGCAGCCCGAGACTTGCATGGAACCTTCACCATGCTTCACTTTGCCTGCAGACACTTATTACTGTAACACTCTCCAGCGAACAATCTGCCTCCTGCTACAGCCAAATATTTCAAATTTTGACTCCAGAGCACCTGCTGCTAATTTTCTGCACCCCAGTTCCTATGTTTTCATGCATAGTTGAGTCGCTTAGCCTCGTTTACACATTTGAGGTATGGCTTTTTGTCTGCAATGAAGACCACTTCTGGCCAGACTTCCTCCAGGCAGTAGAGAGGTGTACCTGGGTCCTACTGGTTTCTGCCAGTTCAGTGCTGATAGCACTGCTGGACATCTTATGTCAAAGGGAAGTAAGTATGATGTGTTTTTCATCTGCTGCATTAAGTTTCCTTGGCCGACCACTGAGTCTATGGTCTTCAACGTTGCCCATTTCTTTGTACTTCTTCACATCTTGAAACCCCCCTAGTCTGCCTTGGAATCTTTGCCTAGGAGATACCTTGCTGATGCAGTTTAACTATCTTGGGTCTTGTTGGTGTGTTTAGTCTTGCCATGGTGTATGACCGGTGACATGAAACCGTCTTCCACAACCTCACCTTAGTAGCAGAGTTTGTCTGTTCTTCACCAAGTTTCAGGCTTCCTACACAGCTGTTTCTGTTAATGACTGTTTTAACCTACATATGAAATTGGTGATTAGCACCTGCTTGGTATAATTGGTTAATCATACACCTGACTAATCCTACAAAATCCCCAACTGTGTGCAAGTGTAAAGCTGGCCATACACCGCTAGATTATCTGCAGATTTTCTATGGTCAGATGGAAAAAAAAATGCAAAAGATTCCTCCATCTACGCTAAAGTGTGTGGATGGAGGAATCTCCTACTGGGCCAAGCATCAGTATCTTGCTAGCCGTCCCCGCTGGCTTTCAAAATACCTGAACAATCTGATTGGATGGAGGCACTGCTCAGGTATTTTGAGAGCTAGCAAGGCCAGCTTCAGAACTGATGCTTATTTGAAGCCAAAGGGTAGTCTAAAATGAACACGTAGAAAAGAAATCCCTAAATCGAAGACCAAAACTAACCTTCTTTGGCACAAAAATGGACAAGTCACTTTACATAAGTCCACCAAAAAGTGTACTACTGTGCAGACATGACGGTGGCCATAACTAAAAGAGTTGTATGGAGGTGCACTAATAGAAACCAAATGTTGTCAGTATGGCTTAGAGAGTATGAAATTCTGTCATCTTTACACCTATTAAAAGGAAACCCTTGGGTAAAAGAGGGGCAATTCAAACTCGACACTGCCTTTACCACATATCATGGAATTACAACAGTTTTGTGTAAGAAAAGTCAGGTATAGCGTACAAACATACTGCTCACCTTCAGTTCTCAGCTTCTTTACAACAGATGCCTCCAAATCATGGAATGACCTTTTACGATTGTTTATTCCTCCATTATGGTGATTAACTGGATTTGGTTGAACTCCATTTAAGGAGCTAGTGCAATAGAAACCGTTGAGTTGACTGTTCTGGAGGTTAAGAAGGAATTGAGCACACTCTGTAAAGCCCTGGGAGTGCGCAAGGTCAGCCGCTGTCAAGCCACTGGCATTCTTAAAGCTGTGTAACAAAGAACTGAATTAGATACACCATATTGTGAGGTGAAAGCCCCCAGTTCTCTAACTATCTGAAGGCTAAGCATTCATTCAAATTTACTGTACAGTTTCTACAATCGTCTTTGCTCCCAGAGAGGCCTTTTACTGTATGTATGGAGGCCTTCCTAGCAGTAAAGGGTGTTGCTTGTTTTATAAAACAAATACTCTGAGCAACATTTCTAAATCTTTCACAGAAAACGTATACATTGCACGTGACTAAAAATATCTGCCTCTGATCACCTATTAATACTTCCTAAAATATATCTGTAGGACGCTTGAAGTTCCTAATTTTACAGTGAACTTCAAAGCAACGAGTCAAACTACAATACTCTGTCAACAACTTAAAAATAAATGATAAAAAGAAAAAAATGATAATGCTTTACACATTTATAGATTGTCTGTGGCATTTTCAGGTCTAAGCTGGTTACTCTAAAATGATTCTCAAAAAAGTAGATAAGGGGAATTTGTCCTAGTTAGTTCCACAAAAGGTGCAAAACCCACTGGCTGAACATTTCCAACTATGAAATTACATCAAGAGGATGGAGACTGGTATATTGTGTCAACTTACATTAGAGTGATCAGAATGCAAGAATAGCAATGTTGATATTTATATATTAACTCCAAATATCAAAGGGTACAAATAAAATACAGCAAAAGCTGCCAAAGAGCAAGTCAAACCAAGAAGAGAAAGAACAGCATACGTTGGCATATTCTGTTCAATTTCTAGTGAATCAAAATGTGAAATCACGATTTTGACAGGAAAAAAAAACAGTATTCTAAACATAAAACAAGGTATGCGATTTAAAAACATTCATTCAATGAAAAGTTATAGACGGGTCTCCCATGTAAGCATTACCAGCCGTTATAAAATTAAGCCTTATGCCTTAACTACAGTTGCCCTTTTTGGCCGTGGTAAGTCATTGGCCCACTTTTTTTACAGACTGGCAATATGGGCAAAGGCTAGGAGCTTCACTACTGCTGACCTGAATCTATTAAACTTCCTGACTGGCAGTGGAGAATCATGTAGTAGATGGAACCACAGACAAAGCAAGGGGTATATACCAATACATCATCTGTGGCAATATACATGGCTCTATGAAGTCCCTAGAAGACTCTAGTAACCGTCCACTATGTCCAGTTGAAAGAACACAAAATGTATATATTATTTTTGTCCAAAAAGCTATTTGAGAGCTTGGTGATGATACAACCATTTAGCTTTACCTAACCAGAACAAGAATTTATTTTCTAACATATAGGGATCTTGGCCCTTTTTTAGCTTTACTTGCTATGCAAGTAAAATTGGGGGAAAAAAATTATTATCAGAAAGCACCTAGTGTACTTAATACTTCCAGTTAATGTATACCATTCATCATAACATGGTAAGGAATACTCCTTTAAATTTAAGGAAAGCAGCCTCAGATCCCCAACCTCTGAAAAAAGGAACAGGTCTTTATTGATCTGGGAAGACAGATTTTAACAGATGCTACTGATGCATGACTCCTCTAATGTAGCCATCTTTGCACTTTGTAAAAGGTGTTTAAGCACTAGGTCTCCATTTAAAAATACACTATATTGCCAAAAGTATTGGGACACCCTTCCAAATCATTGGATTTAGGTTTTCCAATCACCTCCATGGCCACAGGTGTATAAAATCACGCACCTAGGCATGCAGACTGCTTCTACAAACATTTGTGAAAGAATTGGTCGCTCTCAGGAGCTCGTGATAGGTACCACGCTTGATAAGTACCTGTGCAATAAGTCCATCCGTGAAATTTCCTTGCTACTAAATATACCACGGTCAACTGTTAGTGGTATTATAACAAAGTGGAAACAACTGGGAACAGTAACTCAGCCACAAAGTGGTAGGCCACATAAAATAACAGAGCAGGGTCAGCTCATGCTCAAGTGCACAGAAGTCGCCAACTGTCTCCAGAGTCAATAGCTACAGACCTCCAAACTTCATGTAGCATTCAGATTGGCACAACAGTGCGTAGAGCGCTTCATGGAACGGGTTTCCATGGCCGAGCAGCTGCATCCATGCCTTACATCACCAAGTGCAATGCAAAGCGTCCGAGTGGTGTAAAGCACCCCGCCACTGGACTTAAGAGAATTAGAGACGGGTTCTCTGGAGTGACGAATCACGCTTCTGTCTGGCAATCTGATGGACGTGTCTGGGTTTGGCGGTTGCCAGGACAAGGGTACTTGCTTGACTGCATTGTACCATGCGTAAAGTTTGGGGGGAGGGGGGGATTATGGTGTGGGGCTGTTTTTCAGGGGTTGTGCTTGGCCCCTTAGTTCCAGTGAAGGGAACTCTTAAGGCATCAGCATACCAAGACATTTTGGACAATTTCATACTCCCAACTATGTGAGAACAGTTTGGGGATGGCCCCTTCCTATTCCAACATGACTGCGCACCAGTGCACAAAGCTAGGTCCATAAAGACATGGATGAGCGAGTTTGGGGTGGAGAAACTTGACTGGCCTGCACAGAGTCCTGACCTCAACAGAACACCTTTGGGATGAATTAGAGCAGAGACTGCGAGCCAGGCCTTCTCACCCAACATCAGTACCTGACCTCATAAATGCGCTTCTGGAAGAATGGTCAAACACTCCCATAGACACACTCTTAAACCTTGTGGACAGCCTTCCCAGAAGAGTTGAAGCTGTTATAGCTGCAAAGGGTGAGCCAACTCAATATTTAACCCTACGGACTATGACTGGGATGCCATTAAAGTTCATGTGCATGTAAAGCCAGGCGTCCCAATACTTTTGGCAATATAGTGTACATTGTATGAAAAACCAGAAATGTGAATAAGAGCCATAAGAACAAGGAATCAGAGAAGCGATTTGTGTTTGCCTCAGCTTCTATGCAAGTTCACTTTAAACAGAAGCTACTGAGTAATAAGCAATCTAGTAAATATATTACACATTTACTTGCAAACATTTTCAACCTAATGTCACAAGGTAAAAGTTATTGAAAAATAAAAAAATATATATCTCTAGCCACCAGTCAAACTCAGTGAGTTGCCAATGTTACCTAGGAAATGTGCCAAAACGCCACCCTAATATTGATTTTATCTAATTGCCCTATAATACTTTACAACCAGGTTGAGCAAGCCTATGCTTTCAGGGGGAGACTGGGCAAGACTGCAGCCTCTTGTCAGTAATTCTATGCAACCTGCCTTTTCAAGCATTACAGTAATACTTTCTGAAGCATTCAGATTAACAGTTTAATATGTCTGGCCTTGATTGCTCAGTTTTCATTTGGGGAAATCTTGGGTTAAGCATATCATGATTCCCATTTGCTTTTTAGCAACATTTTTGAAACTCTTGGGAAGTGAAAACAGGTTACAGACCTTATAAAAGGTTTGGCAAGTTTTATGGTATTTACAATACAATGCCGGATGAACCCAAGCACTGGGTAGGTAGACCAAGTCCTACATATGTGACTGCATCCTAAAAAAAGATGCAGAATTTCATGCATGTGCTGCTATATAGGACAGCTTCACATAATAGTAAGCTTCTACCTTGTAAGTAAAGATAACATATCCAAGGTGCTTGACTATCACCTTTATATTTGCCATAATTCTGGACACTAAAAAAAGATGCAGCCCTGCAAAATCAAACAAACAGAGATTATACCCGATCACCCCATTTAAGGTCAAAAGGAAGAAGCTGTAAAGTGCAATCTGACATGCAAGTCTCTTTAGTGCCCAGTATAGAATGGAAAACTGCTGTTATTAGCAACCCCATTAAGTTTAAAGGTTACTAAATGTAAAAAGTATGAGATGTCTAAAAGTTGTACTGCATTCTTAAACAGCAACTGAATAAAAAGGAACAATACCTTGAACTTTCAGAAGCTGGATGGGAATAAGATAACAGTGCCAAAAATGACAGATTTAAAATGGATTGGGGGGGGGGGGAGGATTAAAGATAAATTGACTTGTGGGTGGACATGCTAAAAAGGAATGAAGCCAGTAGGATTACAGAGTGAGGGAACTAACTTCTCATAGGAGCATTCCCCAGAATGTGCTCATATAAAAAAATTACATTGCAAACAAAAAAAAACAATTACAGTTAAAATAAAGCAAAATCTAAAAATGTAAAGACTGTAGAATCAGATTTAAGACATGGCTTTATCAAATATTAAACCTTTACAAAATGAAATATTACAATGCCACCAGACAATTTAACTTGTTAAATGTCACATCCTACTCCTGGCACAATAAACATTAACTAGTCTCCTCTCAGCTATTGTTAGTTAAAAGTATGGCAGAGTCTTTATATTAGGGTAACAATGCATGCAAATCTAAAACTTCTATAACTGAATTCCTAAATTAGCATTAAAACCAATCACCGCAACAAATACCTCAACAGTATGCCTTGTGTGCAGAAAGGAAGCGATACTGAACACTCATTGCCACAACTGTAAGGTTTTCGGAGAAGCACCTGTGGCAGTTTCAGCAGTTTCTATTTGGGATGCTCCCCTTTCTAGGATTACTTGAAAAAATCAAGTCAATTCGAATTACGTAGCTGTAAAACATTGACATGTGTAGTTTTTACAGTTTTTAAAATATGTCTAATTATTTTAAAGAGGGACATGGCAAATTACAGAAAAATAAACAGGTAAATGATCATGTAAGGGATCACATATTTGCAGCCAACATAACTTTTCAGTTACATCTAAATACACCCACAAAAAGTGTGCTGGAGCCCATGTCATATATATATATATATATATATATATATTTAAAGTCAACTGACCAGTGTAAAAGTTCATTTTAAGAACCCTTTATTACAGGGTTGTTGGCTCCAGAAGTGTCTATCAGCTATGTTTACATGATCTCTAAAAAGGGAATGAGCAGAGTATGGCAACAAAAAACAAGTAGTAACTGCAATAGAATAATCCATTAGCAGAGTAAAATATATATGAGAACTGTTTGTGTAGTTTGACAGTTAAACAGATTCAAAAAAACAAAACAAAAAAACTCATGTTTTAATTCTATAACCAATGCTGCAAAAACACACAACTGTCATTACATTTCTATAAAACTGCATACCTGTGGATTCCCTATTAAATCACTGAACATGGGAAGATAGCAGTAACTTGCAAATGTAGTAATATTCAAACTAAAAGGAAAGGACAATCTTTAATTCAATTAAACTAACTTAAGCTGGTTTTTGTTTTTTTAAGACAAATGCTTAATGTACTATAGCCCTGGCAAACGGAAGTGACAACGTAATTCACACCAGTAAAGGCGCTTTAATGGAAACAATACAATTGATTAGAGTAAGGACAAAATTTGTTAACATCATAAGCACAAAATACATAGATACTAGGTTTAATAAAAAATGGTGTTTTAAAAAAAGAACAGATGGACCAAAGCTGGCATTTATAATAGCCTGGGTTGATGTCAACACCAATTTAAGAACAAAACAGATTATTTCTATTAAAATAAAAACATTAGTATGGATGATTATTGCACATTTACGAACAGGCATTTCACCTAAAAGGACAAGAACAGAAAACATTGAAGCAGCAGCATGTAGACAATGGTTACCCGCCCCTCCCCACACTCTAAAATCAGCATAAAAAAAAGAATAATATCTGGGGGGAAAAAATAAAATCTAACTAGCCTAAGCCCAGCAGCCCGACTGATAAGAGCAATGCTTAAGCAGGCACCTTCATCAGATGCAACAATAGATATTACAAATTTGCACTATGCCTGCATAGACTAAAATGATCAGCAACTATTACAGGGGCTGTCTGGATTAAGCGCGGAAAGTAGCAATACAGGATTTAGGAGATTACTGCTTTATAATAATATAATTCAAATTCAATCTGAAAAAACAACCCTTTCCGTGAGGGAATACTTCCTTGTTAATGAGGCCCCATGGCTCTCAAAGTCAGTCATGTGGATGCATTTAGGAAATAGGGTTTTGGATTTCCTTAAACAATGTGTCATAACGGAACAGGTTTGGGAAAAAAATAAGTCATAAAACCAGAACCAAAACACCTCTGTACAGATGAGGTAATAGGAGATCACTTTCCTCTGCTTCATGTTCGTTATGATTATACAATTACGAGTGTGCGCACAGGCTGCATTGATACCACTGCCTGCAAATGATCATAAACCATTACATGCACAAAGAACGTTTAGCTGTCTGGTTTAGGATGATCACCTAATGTTCGTCAAAACATTTAATTAAAAGAGCTAAACAATTGTCATTACAAACTATAGAAGAGGATCTTAGACATTTCAATCTTAGGCAACGTGGGCTGTGGCACAAAAACCCGGGCTAAATGGGACATCCAAGAATATAGCACTATGGCATAAAGAAAAGGTAATAAAATACCTTAAAATATGAGCAAAAGTGGAATCTTTATGTTATAACTAGCTCTCCGATATTTTAGAACAATAAAAATAACTCAGTGTGGAAAATTATTATTTGATCCCCTGCAGAATTTGTAAGTTTGCCCACTTACAAGGAAATGAAAAGGTCTATAATTTTGATCATAGGTGCATTTTAAATGATAGACAGAATATCAACCAAAGATCCAGAAAAAACATATGATACAAATGTTATAAATTGAGTTGCAGTTCAGTGAGTAAAATAAGAAACCCTTGTTGGCAAGCACAGGGGTAAGCCGTTTCTTGTAGTTGGTTTGCACACATCTCAGGGGAGATTTTGGTCCACTCTTCTTTACAGGTCTTCTCTAAATCCTTAAGGTTACTTGGCTGTCGCTTGGCAACTCGAAGTATCAGCTATCTCAATAAATGTTCTATAGGATTAAGGTCTGGAGACTGGCTAGGCCACTCCATGACCTTGATGTGCTTCTTCTTGAGCCACTGCTTTGTTGCCTTGGCAGTATGTTTTGGGTCATTGCCATGCTGAAAGACCCATCCACGACCCATCTTCAGTGTTCTAGCTGAGGGAGGTTCTCATCCAAGATTTTACAATACATGGCCCCTAAAAGGTGGCAAAGTCAGCCTGTACCTTTAGCAGAGAAACAGCCCCAAAGCATAATGTTTCCACCTCCCTGCTTGACTGTAGGGATGGTTTTCTTAGGGTCATAGTCAGCATTTTTTTTCCTCCAAACACAGCGAGTCGAGGTAATGCCAAAGAGCTCAATTTTGGTCTCGTCTGACAGCAGCACTTTATCCCAATCCTTCTCTGAATCATTTAGATGTTCATTGGCAAACTTCAGATGGGTTTTTACATGTGCCTTCTTGAGGAGGGGGACCTTGCGGGCGCTGCAGGATCTCAATCCATGGCTGTGTATTGGGTTACCAATGGTTTGTTTGCTGACTGTTGTCCCAACTGCCTTGAGATCATTCACAAGCTCCTCCCATGTAGTTCTGCGCTGATCCCTCACTTTTCTCATGATCATCTTTACCCCATGAGGCGAAATTTAATTGGATAATTGCTTCAACAGTTGTTTCCTTCTCACCAAGCTTCTTGCTGATAGTCTTGTAGCCAATTCCAGCCTTGTGCAGGTCCACAATCTTGTCCCCAACGTCATTTGACAGCTCTTTGGTCTTGTCCATGGTGGTGAGGTTTGAATGGAAGAAGAGATTCTGTGGACAGATGTCTTTTATATACATAACGAGTTGTCGCTAGGAGCACCTTCTTAAATTGACAGGACTATCTGTGTACCACATAGCCAGTCTGTGGGAGCCAGAATTATTGTTGGTTGGTAGGGTTGATAAAATACGTATTCTACTCACTGAACTGCAGCTCCATTTAGAACATTTGTATCATATGTTTTTTTCTGGTATTTTGGTTGATATTCTGTCTCTATCATTTAAAATACACCTATGATAAAAATTATGGACCTTTCATTTCTTTGTAAGTGGGCAAACTTACAAAACCTGCAGGGGATTCAGCCATGTTGCCTGCTGCAAAACATCTAAAAAAGGTAAGAAATATTTTTCTTAAATCATTATTCAGTATGCTGTGTGAATGGGAACACAGAACTTGCATATAGTGGGGTTTTCTCAAATTTGACTGCAAATGTGGAAATACATTTTAACATGATACAGGAAACACTGCAAACTGCCAAACTTAAAAAAATCTGCTCACTTTATCTTAATCCAAGTCCAGAAAATTCAGTGCAGCCAGATCCATTAGGCTTCACACAAGGAGTGTGTGAGTTACCATGCTGTCTTGGTTTATAAAGCCTCATTCTAAGCCATTCAAAAGATGGGGCACTCAAATGTATAAGGAGAACATAAGGAAGGCACATGCAGTCTCTTGCATTAGCTTAAAATTAAATGCTTCAATCTTTTACAGACAAAAAGCCAGATTTATCTCAAATAATGCTGAACTACCTCTGGCATATTACAAAACTGGGACTTTTGCCAGTTTATGCAAGTTCAACAAATTATTTTACATTACTTTTAACGGCAACCCTTAAAAGGGGAAAATAGTGTCCTTATTTCATGGCAAAAAATGCTTATTTCCTCAACTTTCTATGCAACTGTAGTTACCCATCAATCACTACTTGACCACTTTCCATTACCTACATAATGGGATGCAATTTATTTGCAGAGGAGGGGCCTATACACGGTTAATAAAAATGAATACCTCTCGGTTGGAAAAAATAATAATTGCTACTAATGCCATACTGTAATTCCACATTATTCATTTTTCAATTTTAATTTGCAGGGAGCCATTATTTAAAAAAAACAAAACATGGAAAAACATTAAATGCCTTATTACTTGGAAGGGATGACCAACAGCTTTTGTTTTAACAAGGCAGTGCGGTACTTAACAGTAGTTAGTGGTGGGATCTTTAAATTTTGTCCCTTGCCACAACCAGATCGTACCCTGCAAAGCCATATTGCTCATTTTTAACTGACAAGTGCTAACAAGCCAGTCAAGTTGGAGGAAAAAATGGCTCTACATTTTTGGCAATAGAAAATAGCTGTATGCAAGATGAAGGTCTGGCTCTGTGCTTCTGGCTGTTTGCCTAGCACCGTTGCATCAACAATGACTCATGGTGTTTGGACAGCTATATGTATGGCTTTATTTGTGCTATAAACCAGTGGCTCTAGATGCAGAAGACCACTTTGTCACAAAGGCTTGTTTTCCATTGTATTAGCCACTAACCTTAAAGCACTAAACCCTATGTACTTGGATTCGATGACAAATGCATTCTTTAGGACTTTTATGCTGCACTTATTTACCAGAACAAAAAATGTTAATAGGTCTACTTTAATATGGAAAACTTGGTCAGAGGTATATGGCTAAGCAGAGCTCTTAGGTAATTTATTGTAGAACTATGGCCTCTCATTTAAAATATCTATCTAGATATATATACACACATATCCTGCAGCACTTTATTATAAGTCTATCTGCATTTACAGTTCTCTCTTAGCCCCCCTGCAAAGTCCCACAAATACTTGTTGATCCAGTCAGTGAAGACCAACTAATGGAGATTCCTGTGATGGTGTGGCATTGATACTCAATTGCTCCTGAATTCAAAGTGGGATTGCCACTATCATGAAGGCTGTAGGGGGCATAGCAGCATCATTACGGTTGGTTCAAAAGCCTGTAGCTTCTCAATCAGCACCTGGCCACTCCCAGCCCCCCCACTACTTTCTAGATTGAAAGCACTGTCTCTGTTCCTAAAAACCGTCCCACTGGAGTGTCTTGGGCAGGGAGCATCTGAGACACAAACATTTGGCTCAGTCAGGGAAGATAAAGCAAGTTTTTTCTGTTCACTTTATTAGTCTTGTGCATCACACTGAATTTAGTGCTTATTTAGACTGTCATACAGGAGCCTTTAGTTGTACTTTAAGGCAAGACCATTTAGAAAAAAGTTACAAAACAAAAAGAATAATGTTACCCCTTTGTTTTCATTTGTATGTTTTGCAGCATTAAGAAGAAAAAAAACATGACTCTCAATTTATAAGTTTTGTTTACAAGTTGTATGAAAAGAGGAAATATTCTCGGAACCTTTAAAACAAAAATGGTTAAACAAAATGTGAACCGATCATACATAATACAATTATTATAATACAGCAACATGTTATTGATAACTGCTTGGATATACAAGACTATGTGTGCTTTGTAAAGTTAATGTTAGAAGCATCATGCATTATATATTTAGTGTGCATGTATAGGTTGTTTAGATTAAAGAAATGCCAACATGAGTCCACTCAATTGTAGGCGTTACAAAATGTATGTGTAATTTGTGGCTATTGTATGCAATGCAGAATAGAAAAACAAAAAAGCACATACTCTATTTGCGCTCCGCTGGATACAAGGGCCTTAAGGCAGTCCATACTACCAGCCCTTGCTGCTTTGTGTACAGGAGTCTCACCTACATAGTCCTGGAAAACAAATCAAAGGAGGTCAAAAGCAAGGATGTGGATATACTGAACTATAAAAATGGCAAGAACATAAAAAGGTGCAATAATAACCATCAGAAAAAAAAAACCTCAATCTGAACTATTACATCATATTTAGTTTGAGGGTTTTGGTGGAGGATGTATACAAATTTTATATTTATATAGTACCTCCCCTGCTTAGAATTTTAAATGTTGCTCTATACAGATCATATACTGGTCTCCTAACTTTACTGCTCGCTCCTGTTTCAATCTTCTAAGTCAATGAGGTTGATGCAGCACAGAAACAAAACAGGAGGTGAAGATCACCAGATGAACTTCATGACTTACAATCTAAACAGCAGGGTGGACAGTTTAAAGAGGTTGGTCATTATGAATTAAAATCCGATAGCCGATTATGTTCATTGCTTGTGAGGACAGTGGAATGGCAAAGCTTTTTCTAAAAGAGAAAGCCCACAAGGAAATAAAAATTAAGATGTTGGCTTGTAAAAAACAGGCACTAGATTTTACTCCTCTACAGAATAGAAGCTTTAAAGCCTCCACCAAATGGTTTGAAAATCTGTTCTGCAAGTAAGACAAATTCAGGTATCCATACTAGTTACAGAATATTTTGTTTTTAATGCAAAACTGCACTCATTGTTTTTATTAAGTATGTTCATGAACTGTATTTCTCATAAATCTAACAATCCAGCTTTCCACGTCATTTTAGAGCTTAGCTGGATGATCTACTTCAGTATCCTGCTTTGCATAGCTAAACACTGGCTGTGCTTCACTGTTCTCACAATAAAAGTCTATGAGGTGGAGTCAAAATACAAAGTTGCCTCTACTAGTTCATTTACAAATCTGTATATGTAAAAACAGCACAAAATATGCAAGAGTAGATATTTAAAAATGCTGCGTCACATCAAAAATCACAAAGTAAAACACAACAGTAACTTAAAAAAACAGTGATCGTTAGAAATACTTCTCATTGAAGGTTAGTGTTTGGCCAGAAAATCAGCAATTGTAGAGAACAGCTGCTAGTACGGAGACAGAAACAATCTAGTGTTGTAGCTTCATGTGCTCAGTTCCAGCCTTCCCGTCCTCATGTCCCATCAATGTGGGAGGAGTGCAGAGATGGTTAGCAGTGCAGGCTGGAGCACACAGCCTAAACTGACAGCATCAGATTGTTTCCATCGCTCAGTACGGGCAGCCCCTCGCTACACTTCCTGAGGATCTAGTGCAGTGGTGGCGAACCTTGGCACTCCAGTTGTTTTGGAACTACAAGTCCCATGAGGCATTGAAAGGCTCTGACAGCCACATACATAACTCCCCGAGGCAGATGCATGTTGGGATTTGTAGTTTTGGCACAGCTGGAGTGCCAAGGTTCGCCACCACTGATCTAGTGCATAAATACTAGCCACGAAGGCCATGGATCACAATATCACTGATTGTCACCATCGTAGAAGGCAGACTTGATTCTCAAACCAAAATAAAACAGTGGAAGGCATGAAGTATAAATAATTGCATGACATTTTAAAGAGAAAAGCCATCAATATAGGAGCACGTAGTGCGTTATGAGCAGGAAACCAAGGATGTCAAGGAATAAAGCAGCAGATCAGAGCCACTCAAGCTATAAAATGCCAGGGAAATGTTTCCGAGAAATATTGTTGGGTGGAGTGGGAAAATCTAAGAACCACTTGAGATGTTTTTTTTTTTAATTCCTCTCTGTTCCTACTGCAGAGATTGACTTGGCCACAGAGACCGGAAATAAGGAGAAATCTTAACTGCAAAAAAAAAAATATATATTTTGTTTTCAGATCTGAGGAACTGATCATTGGCCTTGCATTGGTGTTTTTGAATCAGAGAGAAAGTACATTAACTGAAGTGGGGTCTAGCTCAAATGGGGATCACCTTCCCTGAGAAATAAATGGTAGTCCAGGCAGCAAAATTCTTTAAATTCTGACTTTACAGTCAATTTTATTAATGGGCTGCAAGATCAAAAATAAATGTCAAATGGCTTTCTGAGACCCAGGCCAGAGCAACCATATTGCGCCAGTCCTCCCCTTTTATGTCACCTGGAGAACTAATCGCAGGCGAGACAAAACTTGACCCAAATTACACAGACCAGGTCTGAACTGCAGCTTGGTTTCCACATATGGAAGACAGAGGGTAAACATTTCTCCCCTTGATGATTTCCCCTTTCATTATGTCACATTGGGTATAGGCTGTGGTGGTTAAAAACTGGAAACATCTCTTGGCAAACATAAGAAGACTGTCTGTAATTCCACTTTCCAACAACTACACAAAACAATTAGTTTTGAATAGATAAATATGTAAAAAATTCCCAAACAGATCGTGAAAGTGCTTAGTGTGTAAATTCTTCCAAAAGTGCTCCACACCACATGCTTCTGCAGTCCCCTTTTCTGGGCTTTCACTAAACTCAAACAAGGTGGAACACTAATACAAAAAGGTCCATTTTAAATGAATTGATCATTTTATTGATGTAGATATTTTTACATGAATTATTTGTAGTATTAGGGGATTATAGGGTGTTTGTAAGTTATTCCTTTTAATTTTTAGGAGGTGGAATTCGCTATAGCACAGCAGCTTTGATAGGATTTTTCTGTTAGAGAGGAACACAGATCTTTATTAAAAGGAGAACTATGGGGTCAGTGTTTTTCCCCATAGTTCTCCTTTAAGTTCTTTATTGGTTTTGAGTGGAGCTAGAATTTAAAACGTTGCCCCATGTTCATGGACCTTATACGCAAGCAACAATAGCACGTATTATTATTACGGTTTTCAAAGCATACATTTTCATACCTGAAGTAGATTTCCAAATCTGTAATTGTAATAAATAGGCAAACTTTACGTTCTAAAAACTGCATATTGTTTTACCTGTTTATTTACATTAGCACCTGCTTGAATAAGCCACATCAGGCAGTGAGGATGTCCTCCGAAAGCAGCAATGTGTGCTGGTGTTTGAGCAAACTGAGTTGTGCTGGCATTAACAGAGCAACCTGCCCCAACCAGCTGGACCAGACACTCCAACTGTGAAAACGAGGGACATTGTTAATTCAAATACAGACCTGGCTTTACCAAGATCCATGATCACTAAGACCCCTTCCACATGCGCTGATCTGGAGAGAATCCGTGCACAGATCATCTCCTAATAACAGCGGTACGGATCGGATGCCAACGCTGTCGCATCCATGTTTGTACAATTTTTTTTCCATCTTGTGATGGAGGAAAAAAAAAATTAAAACTGCTGGACCCCATGTCTGTCTATGAGGAATCTGATGTAAACAGACACGTGTCCATTGACATCAGATTACCCCCGATTCGGCCATCTGAAACAGAACACTGTTCCGTCTGTTTTGCTGGACAAAGCCGGAGGTAACCTGGTGTAAAACGGACACTGCCCGTAGACTTGCATTGGGCAAATGGGGTCCGTCTAAAAAACTGACAGGCAGGCCCAATCGGGCCCCCCATGTGAAAGAAGCCCATGTGTGTATTATAAACCCATACTTAAACTGACTACAACTATCAACAAAGCAACATTAGCTCTCCCTTTTAGATTGTAAGCTCTCAAGAGCAGGGCCCTCCTAACCTCGTCTTGAATTGTCTCTTTATATTGTAAAATGCGGCGCAAACTGCTGGCAGCAGCAGCAATATTTGCTGTACACATTGCCCTTCAGACCAGCTAACAACCTAAGACAAGTAGAATTTCAATTTAGAAAAGAAAAAGTTTGTTTCTAATACTTAATGGGTAATCACTTTCAATGGTAATTACAAAAAAAAAAAAAAATACAATTGGAAAATGTTCCCTTAAACAAAAAAAATTCCAATGTGGTTTTTCATACGAGTCTCTGTGCTCATTTCCGAAATTGATTGTTCTATTCTATGGCTTAAAACAGAAAGGTCTTTTAAACCTTGTAGTGAGGCTACCCCTGCACAGCAAGGGTTAAGTGCTCATTTGTGTGGGGGGGGGGGGGGGGGAAATAAAGGTACTCAGCTGAACCCCACTACCCCTCCACTGCAGTGGTCTAAGGATCCTCTAGTTATCACAATTATAGACAGTGTATGGGATATGAGGACACTAAGGGACATACCATTGCTGTAGCGGAGGAGGAGACAGGCAGGAGGGAGCAGAGTAGAGTAGATGCCAGCTGACTAATGATGAGGCGAGTATAACTTTTTTACACCTAGACACAAACGAGCAGTTAATCCCTGCAGTCTGGGGGTAACCCCTTTGTAAGGGTCAAGAACATTTCTGCTCGGATTTCTGCTATAAGTGAGCCTCAACAAGCAATGCATTTTAGCCATCAGAACAAGAACTGACAACATTTGAATATCAGTTCCTGTTCACTACGATGTAGTGCAAGGACATTGCTCACTGGATACAAAACATGACTGGATAGATTAGATATAGTTTTAGAAGATCTAAAATGTATTGTACGAATGATGGTCAGATTATAATGTGTATGGTGACCCATAAACCGGCCATACAATCTGATCGTACAATTTCCTCTAAAGTGGCACTAAACTCAGGAGTTATATCTTAAAAATGCATTCAAGTATCTTATTTGTGTATCACTCAGCTGTAGATCCTCAAATCATCTTTGAATTGGTGCTGACACTGTCCTTCCTTCTGGAGGGTGGCTACTTTTTGTTCCCCATGTGTGTTGTAATGTAGACACCGCTCCAAGCTCCCTCTTGTGATGGACTACAACTTCAATACAAATGGGTAAACTAAAAGTGAGATTATAATCCATCACAGGAGTGAGCTTGGAGTGGTGGCTACTTTCCAACACACAGAAACATGGGAAACAGAAGTAGCCACCCTCCAGGAGGACAGTGTCAGAACAAATTCAGAGATGATTTGAGGATCAACAGCCAATACACAAATAAGATAGTTTTGTTATTAGTTAAGGCACTTAAATGTATTTTAAGATTTAACATCTGAGTTTAGTGTCAATTAAATCTCACCATACACTGTACAATCTGATCACATGATTTCCATTAGCTCTAAAAGCTATTTAATGCTAGGGCCTTCCTGATGGGATGCAGATTGAGTAGAGAGATGCTCATATTACATTGCTTTTGTAAATGAAAAGTTGATGGTACATGGAGTGCCCAGTCAGATTGTGACGTGCATTGTGTCCCTTAGATCTGAGGCGTTTTCCCCATAGTTCTGAAGGGTCACGGAAGGACATAAACTAGAGTCCTCCCGTGACCCAAAGCTCAGTATATCGTGAGCTGCAGCTCGCGGTATACTGAGACGCCGCAGCGGATCCCGACATCGACATCCACCCAGCTGCGTCCCCAAAGCTCAGTATATCGTGAGACCGCAGCAGCCAAGACAGATCCCGACATTACTGTAGGGATCCATCAAGCTGCGTGAGTGGCAGCTGGCTCTGCCTATCTAGAGGCAGAGCCAGCTTTACCCGCCCGTTCCACCAGTCAGCGCTGGAGGATCAGACAGGGGAGGAATCCCTGCAGGGAGCCATGAGTGACAGTCACAGCTCTCTGCAGTGACATGATCGAGAAGTGAGCGAGGGCCGGTATGTGTTTGCTCACTTCCCGATCTATTGAGCCGACCTGTGACAGTTTCATTGTCGCACGCAGGCTCGAACTATGAGGTTGAGTGAAAATCACTCACCTCATAGTTCTCCTTTAACTTTGAATGCTTTAGGCCCGGCGCAAATCTGAGATCACACGGTCCTGCACGATTGCAGACAATGGGGTGACATGCACACTGCAATCGCAGGAAGATACATGACATGCGGCTGTTTTAGTGTGATCGTGTGTGCGGATGCATAGAAACCGCACGATCTGCCTGGCACGACTGGGGTGCCATTATTAAATAATGGAACCAACAATGCGATCCTCTGTGATGGGCGACTCCGTGCAGTCACAGAACGCCTAGGTGTGCACCGACCCTTAGGCTTGTCCTAACAATCTGAGCGTATAGGCGTGGTGCACAATATTTGAAATATTTACCAACATAAAATGGCAAAA
>NW_017306530.1:1011050-1024379 GCF_000935625.1 Nanorana parkeri
AAAAAAGTATCTTCTGCCTTTAACGTTCTACTTATTACAGGAAGGTAAATGCCCAACCATAACACAGAGACGTGGAGGGGTCACAACAAAATAGGTTTCCATTGATAAGTCGTTTAAGACTCAAGTTTCGGAAATACCCAGAAGAAATTAACACTTGGCACTCCCCATGACTGTGCAGACGGCCTACTACTCAGCGGCAGTAAGCCCTGAGCAATCTTCTGCCCAGACACTAGATTATAAATAACTAGACCGCTATGAGTTCACATGAACTGTCTGCATCTCTCATGCCAGCTTTGTTCTCCAGCCTCACCGCAGCTGTTGCTCCTACAGACCCCACCCACTCCACCAGCGATTGGCATGCCCCTGCCAGGGCCCGTCCTCTTCTCACAGCTTATGTTCCTTCTATAGACACAAAATCTGAGATCACACGGTCCTGCACGATTGCAGACAATGGGGTGACATGCACACTGCAATCGCAGGAAGATACATGACATGCGGCTGTTTTAGTGTGATCGTGTGTGCGGATGCATAGAAACCGCACGATCTGCCTGGCACAACTGGGGTGCCATTAGAAAATAATGGAACCAACAATGCGATCCTCTGTGACCGCTATGAGTTCACATGAACTGTCTGCATCTCTCATGCCAGCTTTGTTCTCCAGCCTCACCGCAGCTGTTGCTCCTACAGACCCCACCCACTCCACCAGCGATTGGCATGCCCCTGCCAGGGCCCGTCCTCTTCTCACAGCTTATGTTCCTTCTATAGACACCGCCCCCAACCGTTACTAGCATGCCACTCCCCACAGCCCGCCCTCCTCCCTTTGTCTCCGATCCACGAGCTGCTCGCCCCGCCCTCTCCACTATCGTGCAGCAGCTGAATAAAATGGCGCCAGCTCCGCCCACTTTCCATCTCTTCATCTGTGTGCCAGACCAACCGAATGCCCGAACCCGCCGCCCGTCTGCCCCGTTCGGTCACCTTCCCGAAGTGTGCCGCCCAATGTATGGGCGTCCAGCCGTAACAGGAGTCTTCTTTGCCTAGCTGTTGAGCGGTGTTCCCGGGCGGGCCTTGCAGTAAGGAGCGGAGGCAGTGAAGGTCTCCATCCCGGCAGGCTCGGTGCAGAGGGAAGCGTAGGCTCAACACCTCCTCACTGGAGAAACCGGGCTCCGAGCACACTGACATGACTGCAAAAACCCGAGCACACGCACTCATACAACACACCAGGACTGAGGGGTGGAGCGAAGCAATGCCCGCCTCCTATTGGCTCACTGCCGGGGCGGGAACACACCCAGCGTGACAATGTATACACTCTAGTAGTCCAACACACGTATTCCCGCCTATAGAGGATCAGTGTGTGCGCCTTATATTGGCATATGACTATGTTTTCACTCTGCTCCGATACACGTATTCCCGCCTATAAGAGCATCAGCGTGTGCGCCTCACACTGTCACAATGTATACATGAATAGCTATAACAAGACAGGCTGTGCACACATCTTTGCTTTCACGTCCTCATACTGTCACACAGAATTGTAAACACATTTCTTTCATAGTTACAGATATAAAAATGAAATGAAAACAATAAAAACGTATCAGAGCACTTATATCAGCAGTGAGGAAACTCCTAAAATAGTCTGCTATCTACAGATCCACACCCAAGCCAATCCCATATTGTGGTGGTAACCCTGAACAGATCGGTATACAATTACACAAACTCCACTGTGCCCAACCCAGACAAACATTTCTTTTATGTGTTTACAACCTCTGCACTGGAGCTGCCCAATTGCAGCCCCAATGCAAGACGAGACCATTTCCCTTGTTACGGACGGTGTGCATTTACACCACCGCGTTGCAGTAGGAACCCAGTGTTGTGCGCTGTGCCAGTAGAACTGAATGAAATGTCACTTCTTACAAAAAAAAAGTGTGACACACTGGTATTAGCAAGGCACCTGGAGCGAATGACCCTACGGCTTGTTCACACCTAATCCAGTGTGTTCCAGCACGGTTAGTGGATGCACTGTTTTTTGCGATTGCACCGGACCGCAGGCATTGCTGTGCCATGCGTTCTACTGCACGTGTTCGCAGTGTGGGCGGGAGGCATGGCTGCGGTGCCTTTGACATGAATGCACCAGAATGCACAGAGGCTTGCTCTATGCGATCCAGTGCATTCCAGCCACTAATAATGCTGGAACGCACTGGGTTAGGTGTGAACAGGCCCATAAAGTAACGCACTGTATAACTAACTGCATGAAAGGTTCATTCCAGTGTGAACTGCCTAGAGGTATCCATCCAGACATAGCGGTCTTACATTAGTCCGCCCCAGTCCATGTATTTGTGGCCTGGTGACCTAGCTACCCCTTGTCTTACCTATTTGTGATGTAGAAGACCTAATTTCATCTACAGGCTCCTTGCTCTTTTCTCTTAGGCTCAATTCACACCTAAGCATCAGTGTTTCAGACATTTTTTAAGTGTTTTTTGAGCGTTTCTGAAAGCATTTTCCAGCTTGTGCTGTCCTCCATTTTTTTCCACAGTGCTTTTTGCAGTGGGAGTCTGGCTCTTGCAAAACCGATTGTGTCATGCATTTCCATGCGTTTTCATTAAAGTCTATGGGGCCGGAAGCACAGAAATCTACAGAAAAGCAGCTCATGTACTTTTCCAGTGACAGGCAATTTGTTATAGGTGACATAACGCTCAGGTGTGAACAGGGGTCGTAGAAAACAGTGGGATTCCTTGTGTTCAGTGTTTTGTAGCTTTGGGCTACAAAATGCCTAGGTGTGGACGGGGACTTATAGAGAGGGCACAATGTAAGTGTCGGCGCTAAAATTCCAGCTACCGTCAGATTACGGTAAGCTTTTTTTTAACTGGTAATTTCTGCCTAAAATGTATTTTCATGCAGTAAAGAGGACAATTGTGAATGGGTGCTAACTGAGTTCAGAGTTTTCTAAAGAGCAAATCAAATACACTAATTAATTCATAGTCAGTGCCGAAACTAGGGGGGGGCAGCCTTGGTGAGACCCTGCACAATCCTAGTGAGACTGTATGCAGCCTTGGTGAGACAGCACACTGCCCTGGTGAAACTCTGCACAATCCTAGTGAGACTGTATGCAGCCTTGGTGAGACAGCACACTGCCCTGGTGAAACTCTGCACAATCCTAGTGAGACTGTATGCAGCCTTGGTGAGACAGCACACTGCCCTGGTGAAACTCTGCACAATCCTAGTGAGACTGTATGCAGCCTTGGTGAGACAGCACACTGCCCTGGTGAAACTCTGCACAATCCTAGTGAGACTGTATGCAGCCTTGGTGAGACAGCACACTGCCCTGGTGAAACTCTGCACAATCCTAGTGAGACTGTATGCAGCCTTGGTGAGACAGCACACTGCCCTGGTGAAACTCTGCACAATCCTAGTGAGACTGTATGCAGCCTTGGTGAGACAGCACACTGCCCTGGTGAAACTCTGCACAATCCTAGTGAGACTGTATGCAGCCTTGGTGAGACAGCACACTGCCCTGGTGAAACTCTGCACAATCCTAGTGAGACTGTATGCAGCCTTGGTGAGACAGCACACTGCCCTGGTGAAACTCTGCACAATCCTAGTGAGACTGTATGCGGCCTTAGTGAGACAGCACACTGCCCTGGTGAAACTCTGCACAATCCTAGTGAGACTGTATGCAGCCTTGGTGAGACAGCACACTGCCCTGGTGAAACTCTGCACAATCCTAGTGAGACTGTATGCAGCCTTGGTGAGACAGCACACTGCCCTGGTGATACTCTGCACAATCCTAGTGAGACTGTATGCAGCCTTGGTGAGACAGCACACTGCCCTGGTGAAACTCTGCACAATCCTAGTGAGACTGTATGCAGCCTTGGGTAGAAAGCACGCTGCCCTGGTGAGACCCCACACAGCCCTGGCGAGACCCCGCACAGTCCTAGTGAGACTGCATGCAGCCTTGGTGAGACAGCACACTGCCCTGGTGAGACCCTGCACAGTCCTAGTGAGACCGCAAGCAGCCTTGGTGAGACAGCACACTGCCCTGGTGAGACCGCATGCAGCCCTTGTAAGACTGCACAGCCCTGCTGAGACCGCACATAGCCTTGGTAAGACCCTGCACATCCTCCTGAGACCCTGCACAGCCCTGGTGAAACTGCACACATCCCTGGTGGGTCCACACACAGCCATGGTGAGACCCCACACATCCTCCTGAGACCCCGTACAGCCCTCCTGAGACACAGCCCTCCCGAGACCCAGCACAGCCCTCCAGAAACTCTGTGCAGCCCTTCTGAGACGCTGGAGACATCAGGCTGCCACTTCGGAGTAACACACAGTATAGCTTCATATTATTCTGTATTGCTGTATAATGTATAGTTGGGATTTGCAGCCTCCTATAGCTGATGGTATTCTGCATTGCTGTATAATGTAGTGCTGGGATTTGTAGTCCTCCATAGATGGTTGTATTCTGCATTGCTGTGTAATTTGTTGCTAGGATTTGTAGCTCTCTATAGCTGGTGGTATTCTGCATTGCTGTATAATGTATTGCTGCATGGCCGACTTCTGTGGTGGATCATTGTCCTTAGACCCACTTATGTGCTTTGTTCTTTTAGTGCGGCGGCACCCCTCCTGATCCACCACGGAGATGAGGATTGAAATCACTTAATTCAAGTCTCCCCTCCATGACAGATTAGAAGGGGCACTGCTGGGAAAATTAAAAGGAGAACTATGGGGTTAGGGCTTTTCCCCATAGTTCTCCTAAGGGTAACGGGAGGACACAAACTAGCGTCCTCACGTCACCCAAAGCTCAGTATACCGCGAGCTACAGCTCGCGGTATACTGAGACGCTGCAGCCTGAACGGATCCCGACAATTATGTCTGGATCCACCCAGCTGCGTGACTGACAGCTGGCTCTGCCTATCTAGAGGCAGAGCCAGCTGTACCCACCCCCTCCCCCGTCCGTTCTGCCAGTCAGCACTGGAGGATCAGACAGGGGAAGGGGAATCCAGTCCCTCCCCTGTCACGGCTCTCTGCCGGCACAGGATCGAGAAGTGAGCGATCACTGTACATGCATTCTGACAGTGGTGGACGATAGCTATCAGAACACAATAGCAGCAGTGGGAGATTGGTCGATCCACACAGTTTAGGTTAGAAGGAGGAATCTGTTAGATTTGTTTTTGGTTTGGCCTGTTGGCTGACAAACAAATCTATTGGTGTACGTCGCCAACCCACATCCCCTCTGGCAGGCCCACATTTCACTGCAACAGCAATAAAAGGAAGTGGAGTCAAGGGTGGGATGGAGCAGACAAGAAACATTATGTTGTTTCCTACTTCTCCATAAACATCTGCAGAGGAGGGACAAGTGGGGGTCCCCTGGGGGCAACCTACTTGATAACACTTCTAAGAAACAATTTTGTTACTATGTTTTGGTAGCTAAGAAGATGTGTAGTAGGTAGGCTTACAACATAATTGTATTCCATGGTATAGCCACTGATATCTTTTGTTTACACAATAAAAGTTGAAAATAAGCGCAGTTCTTGTAGGTCAGCCACATCCTTTTCTACTTCCTCTACACGTAAGATGCAAACCCTGGTGGGAGCTAATGTTTACATTTAAAGTTAACCTTTTAGTTATCAAATCCAATTGCTTAATTGCAATGGGCAAAATGGTTTAAATATAATAAAATGTAATATTGGGACAATTTCCAGACAAGGAACATGTAACAATAGAAATATCACATAAAAGAACGCAATAACTTTCAACTTAAAAGGAGAACTATGAGATGAGTGATTTCCACTCACCTCATAGTTCTAGCCGACCTGTGACAATGAGACTGTCACAGCTCAGCTCAGTAGATCTGGAGGTGAGGGAACACATACCGGGTTCGCTCCCCTCTCGATCCTGTCACGGCTCTCTGCCGTGACAGGGGGAGGGGCTGGATTCCCCTCTCCCCGCTCCGATCTGCCAGCGCTGACTGGCGGAACGGACAGGGGAGGGGGCGGGTACAGCTGGCTCTGCCTCTAGATAGGCAGAGCCAGCTGTCACTCACGCAGCTGGGCGGATCTCGACGTCGATGTCGGGATCCGCTCCGGCTGCGGCGTCTCAGTATCCCGCGAGCTGTATACTGAGCTTAGTGTAACGGGAGGACGCTAGTTTGTGTCCTCCCGTTACCCTAAGGAGAACTATGGGGGAAAACACTGACCCCATAGTTCTCCTTTAACAGGAGGTAGCACGTGAGGCATATAGCCTGCCTTTTCTCAAAATAGAAAATGCAGATTTTGTAAAAGAATATTTTTACATAAGCTTTGTGAATGGGAACACGTGACAAAAAATGAGTGAGACTTTCTCAAATTTTCCTGCAAAAGAGAAAATACATTTCAAAGTGGAAGTAAATTGCATTAGAAAGTATAGGAATGTCACCAGCACGACAGAGACTTAGATGGCAGTGCAAATCCATTTATTTGATGCCAGTCATTACTCAAAGTATCATCAAGCGCTTTTGGGCCGCGCAGGGTCCCCCTTCATCAGGCTCAGAGCCTGGTTATGATCTGAGTTAGAGTAATGACTGACATCAAATAAATGGATTTGCACTGACATCTAACTCTCTGTCGTGCTGGTGACGTTCCTATACGGCGCCATCCGCAGTCATTACGAGCACCCACATATGCGTTTGGGCGTTCCGGTATGGAGTGCTACAGGTCTTTGGACGTATGCACAGCATTAGGGCCCAATTACCGAAAAAGTGTACCCTTCCTCGGTGCTGTTGGATCGATCTCCGGTCCTCAGCTATGTCCCCCTCTATCTTCATCTCCATCACTGACACTTCCGTCTTCTCAGGTCTCTTCACCCACTGATGATGTAATTCCCGCACATGGCAACAGAAGTTACACCTTCCTGGCCAATTCACAGCATCTTAGCGATGCCATGACTTGGCTGAGTGTGCACTGTATAGTATACACAAAAAATAAAACATCACTGGGGGAGAGAGGACTTTGCTTGTCTCTTCTCCCCAAAATCCCTACCTCCCAGCAATTTTTTATTTTTTTAAATTACTTCCACTTTAAAGAAGGATTATGGGGAGAGTGAAATACACTCATCCCCATAGATAGAGCTAAAGTGTGACACTGAAGCTGTTACACGTCGGCTCTATTGATCGAGAACTGAGCAATCACAAACAGCTGATCGCTCAGTTCACAATCTACTTCTTGCAGCGTGCAGTGACTGGCAGTCACAGCCCTCTGTTGGGATTCCCCTCTCAGTTCCTCCAGCACTGACTGGAGGGACACACTGGGAAGGGGGCGGGCACAGCTCGCTCATGCTCTAGAGAGGCAGAGCCAGCTGTCAATCAGGTAGCGGGGTGGATCCCGACAATATTGTTGGGATCCTTCCCAGCTGTAGCACGGCTCTGCACTATCAGCATATGGCGGGCATTAGCCCGCTATATGCTGAGACAGTAAATGTTCTTTGACCCAAAAGAGAACTAACCACCAAAAAAGGTTTGGCCATAGTTCTCTTTTAAGTAGGCATTTAGGGCTACATATGTGTTGGCAAATCTAAAGAAGATCTAATCTATACAATTTGATTGTATTGTATCTGGCCACCTTACTACATCAGTTGTTTCCTGCATTAAAGGAGAACTATGAGGTGAGTGAAAATCACTCAGCCTCATAGTTCGATCCGATGTGTGACAATGAAACTGTCACAGGTCGGATCAATAGATCGTTAAGTGAGCGAACGCATAGCGTTCCCTGCAGTGATCCCCCCCCCCTTCCCTGTCCGATCCTCCAGCGCTGACTGGAGGAACAGACAGGGGAGGGGGCGGGCACAGCTGGCTCTGCCTCTGGATAGGCAGAGCCAGCTGTCACTCACGCAGCTGGGTGGATCTCGACAGTATTGTCAGGATCTGTCCCGGCTGCGGAAGTCTCACAATACCACGAGCTATAGCTCACTATATACTGAACTTTGGGTCACGGGAGGAGGTTAGTATATGTCCTCCCGTGGCCATGAAGAGAACTATGGGGAAAAACACTTACCTCACAGTACACTGTGCTGATTTCACTATAACTGTTGTCCTGATTCCATGTTTAGTCATTTTAACAGGGAAATCAGGCATAAGCTAAATACCAGTATGCTGAAAGCTGCACCTCTCTGAGTTAGAACCTGCACGCTAGTTTCAAAGTTATCACCTCAATTTCAGTGATGCTTAAGAGGTGCTTCACTGTTCTGAAATTAGCACATATTATGTCAAACAAAAGGTAGACTCCATTGTTAGGAGAAAAAGGTATTTAACATTGGCAGCAGATTATCTTGAACAGGTACTACATTAACTACTGTATTATCATAAAAAGGTTAGAATGTAGATAATTTCACTTTATACTGCAGGGGTGTGGAATTCCTATCGCCTGACGCCCGGGACATGCAGTTTTGGGTGCCGGGCGAGTAGTTTTAAAGTACATCCGGACAAGCAGAGCTGAATGTACATTGTGGAGCCGCTGCCGCTCGTTTACTACAAGTGGTCTGATCAGACCACTTGTATTAATTTGAGCAGCGGCGATAGTTTCTGCCCGCACCCCCCGCCATAGTTTTCGGGGTCGCCCGCTCTCCTGGGGGACCCCGAAAACTAAGGCACAACGGCTCGGCCATAGAGCCCGTAGAGCAGATGAAAAACGTCTGCTTTACGGGCTCTCTGTGTGTTCTCTGAGACCGTGGCGCTGTAATCAAAGCTGTACCTTGATCTGCCCACCAACATGCAGGACACATGTTAACACTGGAGGACCAATCAATAGCCAATAACATGAAAAGTTGTATCCATGAAAGTACATCTTCAACTGACCAAAGGACTTGATAACTCCACAGGAACTAGACTAAAACATTAATCTGTGTTGTATTGTCATCTTTGTTGAGTTCTCCATGTGTTACTATAGGAATGTTGGCTAACAAAATTGTAAACAAATGTTCAAACATGTCGGCTTCTGCTGAGTGAATAAATTAGGAAGTATCATTTATTAGAAAGCACTATTTCATCTAACACTTTTTAAATCTTTTAGATAGAGCTGGAAAGAGATAAAACTTCTGTCAGGTTTTTATGACTGTATCTGAACCTATTTGGGAAATTCACCCAACGTTATAAATGCAATGATAGACCTAAGATGAGAACTAATGCGTGTTTTCACTGCCATAGCCTACCAAAGCAGACAGTGTTTACACTTGTGCTATTCTCAGTGGCCCCCTAAAAGGTTTCATGTTTGTCAACCCCATCCATAGGTAATATTGGCTGTTCCATGAGCATGCAAAGCTGGAGATGGGTAGTGGTCATTTTCCTTATGGCTGTCCTGGGCACATATCCTGAGATGGATCTGAACTTATTCTCTATGGCCGTGCCCAGTACATGCTTGATATTTCACAAAATGTTAGCAGAATTGCAAGATGTAAACACTGCCCAATCCTGGGCCCAACCCAAAAGTTGCTGGAGTTTGTACATTCAATAGCTCCATTCTGCACAATCAGGTGACATAACCTGACATGTACTTTTACTATTACTATTTTTGTTTTGATTGACATTATTTAATAAACACTGTTGTATCTGTTTCCCTCTTTACTGACTGAAGTCAACAACCAGAAGCCAAGGTAACTAATTCACATGCTTTTACTTTAGCTTTAGGCCTTGTTCACACCGAAAGCGCGTTCGTTCCAGAGCGGTAGCTGCTGGAACGCACCGCGATCGATGAGAAACTTCCCCTTGCGTTTTGGGGTGGGAGGGGGCATGGCGGTGCATTGTATGCAATGGTACCGCTTCCACGCCCCCCGCCCGCAGTGCGATCGGACATGTGCAACTACAGACCCCTAAATACACCTGGGAAGGGAAAATATGCACAGGTATCTGCAGCAAATGTAGACGAAGGATAGTCATATATGGAGTTTTCCTGTCACTTTATCCAACAGCACAATGTGAAAATCCAGCTATTGAGGGCTACTCAATTAAATAATTAGAAGGTCCTTCAATGATAGAGCTTTTCTCTTCAGCAAGGCCAAGGTGTCAACCAGCAAGCACCATTTAAATCTATCAGGGGAGTTGCTTAAGAAATAATGGTGGGTCCTAGAGCCACAGAAGTTGGGCATGTCTCCTCACCTATTATCTCTGTCTATGGTCAGCCAAAAGTGCCCTAGAGAGTTCCTAGCACATCTTTTCTGAGGCTGAATAAATAAAGGTATGCCAATGATTACATCTTTTTAACCAATGAACCTGCAGAACAATACAATGTATCCATAAGTAAAATGTGGGTAATGCTTGTAGACATCAATATGTGTATACCATTGTCCTTTAAAGATTTGGGTTACAGCCATCAGATCAAATATAGCAAAATTCTTGTTCAAAGTATATCTATTCAAATAGAAACGCATATGGAAAACCATTTTGTTTGTATTGATCATCCCTAAGCTCGGTTTTCCCCTACAGTAACACAGCTAATTAGCCTGAATGTATTCTTTCTGTTCTATTTCTGCAGTGTGATCCAATACTTTTAGGTTTAATAGCTTTTCCCAGTGTAAAGAAACATATAATACATTTACAAATAAACCTTACTTTTCATGATCTAAATAATGAATCTTAAGATCACTGTCATTTATCAAATGTACAGTTGGTTTTAAAAGCTGGAACCCTTCCCAGACTGACCTTTTTTTATTTTTACTGCTGCGAGCTTGTGCTAAAATTAGAAATTAGGCTATGATGTAATTCCTGCAGAATAACAAGCAGACTGCATTTCCCTGGTTTACCAGAAGATGGCTAATGCACTGTTCTCTTGGATTATAAATAAATCAAGTAACTGCATAGAGCAGATGTAGAGTAATATTACAAATGTCTAAAATGCTTTATTATCAACCACAGGCACCTTATAATTACACATATCAAAGGCATAAATATTTGTTTAATTTGTTCTTATCACGCTGCTGCATGGGTAATGGTAAGTCATATAGTGAATAATGTGAAACCTCGCGCCACTACTCCAATCGAGTTAAAGGAGAACTATGGGGTTAAGGCTTTTCCCCATAGTTCTCCTTAGGGTAACGGGAGGACACAAACTAGCATCCTCCCGTCACCCTAAGCTCGGTATACCACGAGCTACAGCTCGCGGTATACTGAGACGCCGCAGCTGTAGCGGATCCCGACAATTATGTCTGGATCCGCCCAGCTGCGTGAGAGAGACAGCTGGCTCTGCCTATCTAGAGGCAGAGCCAGCTGTACCCGCCCCCTCCCCCGTCCGTTCCACCAGTCAGCGCTGGTTGATCGGAGGGGGGAATCCAGCCCCCTCCCCTGTCACGGCAGAGAGCTGTGACAGGATCGAGAGGTGAGTGAACCCCGTTATGTGTTCGCTCACTTCCCGATCTACTGAGCCGACCTGTGACAGTCTCATTGTCACAGGTCGGCTAGAACTATGAGGTGAGTGAAAAGCACTCACCTCATAGTTCTCCTTTAAGCATCAGCTGAAATCTGTGTGGTCAGTTATATAGTATAGAATTGATAATAAAAGCCACACTGTGTGAATTAATCTACAAAGTACCAGATACAATATATACTAGCCGTGAAACAATGTGATACAATGTGAAAATAGTAACAATAGAAGAAACGCATGTGTATAACATGCACCTCAGTGCAAATAATATGTTGCTACAAAATGTCCATAATAAAGAATCAAATACAATAGATACTAGCCGTGAAACAATGTGATGCAATGTGAAAAGAATAACAACTAGAAAAAACACATGTGTATAACATGCACCTCAGTGCAAATATGTTGCTACAAAAATGTCCATGATACTGGATCCTCAACAGTCCATTATGAAAATAGAAGATATAAAAGTGGATGAAAGGTATCGACCATCAACAGAGAAATCTTATGGAATGCACCTCACTTTTAGCAGAGACCCACCAGGGTCTATATACGCTGTTTCTCTGATTCAAACAAGGTAGAGGAAGCACCTGATGCCGAACACCTCCCAGGGATTTCCTCCTCTCAGGTACAGACTTCTATTGCCAGCCTTAGGAGTGGTAAGCAGCCAATTCATCTAAATGGACCATGCATCAAAGAAAAAGTGGAAACTCGTAGTGCAGATGGTTTTAAAAGGACAATATACTTTATTAAAAAAAAGACACTACTCACATTCCATTGATAAAAAATAAGCTTCTGATAAAACAACTTGGTAAGCAGACACTGTATGCGATCAATCAGCTCCTATGCTCCACCCTACGTACGCTACGTCAAGGGACGTGACTTCATCAGGTGAAAGCAAGCTTGTCAAAATAAACATTTACAGAAAGTACAACATGTTTTAATTTTAATACAAGCATTGAGCTCTATTATCTAATTTTTAGAAACTCTTTAATGACTGGCTTAGTAACTACGGATTGGTGCAAGGCCAATGTGGTGCCTATATTTAAAAAGGGATCAAAGTCTTTACCAAGTAACTACAGACCTGTAAGCCTAACTTCTATAGTTGGGAAGATACTTGAAAGTTTGATAAAGGATTACATATACATATTTTTGCTAGAAAATAATATTGTAAGCGATAGCATGGATTCACAAAAGACAGAAGTAGTAAAACATAAGTACTTTCTGAGGGTACTTTATGAGGAAGTAAGCAATAAATTAGCTGTGGATATAGTACACATGGACTTTGCAAAATCATTCAACACAGTTCTCTACAGATGGTAAGTTAAGGTCAATAGGTATAGAGCATTCAATCTGTAATTGGATAGAAAATTGGCTTAACCACTTCAAGACTAGGTGTTTAGACCCCCTTCCTGGCCAGGCCATTTTTCAGTGTTCAGCGCTGCAGTACATTGACTGAAGTTTATTCTGTCATGCAACGCTGTACTGAAATTAATTTTATACCATTTTTTGGGGACAGATAGGGCTTTATTTTGGTCGTATTTAATCACCACTGGGGTTTTTATTTTTTACTATAATTAGGAAAAATTAAAGAAAATTTTGAAAAAAAATAAGTTTTTTTTACATTATGTTAGTAAACATTTATTATTACCCAGTTTTTTGGTAAAATATAAAAGTCGGGGTCACGTCGGATAAATAGACACCAAACATGTCAACCTTTAAAATTGCGCGCACCCGCGAAATCGCAGAAAACTACCATACCCAAAATTGGCCATAGGCGACACTTTAAAAGCTTTTACCGCTCATCAGTTTAGTGTTATCAGTGATTGATGGCCCTAGACTTATTGCTCCCACTGAGGCGTTCGCGGCGATATGTAACATGTACGGCGTAATGGGCGCAATCGTCGTTTTTGAACGTATGCGCCCCCGACGCATGTTTGCATGCGTGTATGTATGG
>NW_017306530.1:1025768-1038643 GCF_000935625.1 Nanorana parkeri
TGTGACAGGATCGAGAGGTGAGTGAACCCCGTTATGTGTTCGCTCACTTCCCGATCTACTGAGCCGACCTGTGACAGTCTCATTGTCACAGGTCGGCTAGAACTATGAGGTGAGTGAAAAGCACTCACCTCATAGTTCTCCTTTAAGCATCAGCTGAAATCTGTGTGGTCAGTTATATAGTATAGAATTGATAATAAAAGCCACACTGTGTGAATTAATCTACAAAGTACCAGATACAATATATACTAGCCGTGAAACAATGTGATACAATGTGAAAATAGTAACAATAGAAGAAACGCATGTGTATAACATGCACCTCAGTGCAAATAATATGTTGCTACAAAATGTCCATAATAAAGAATCAAATACAATAGATACTAGCCGTGAAACAATGTGATGCAATGTGAAAAGAATAACAACTAGAAAAAACACATGTGTATAACATGCACCTCAGTGCAAATATGTTGCTACAAAAATGTCCATGATACTGGATCCTCAACAGTCCATTATGAAAATAGAAGATATAAAAGTGGATGAAAGGTATCGACCATCAACAGAGAAATCTTATGGAATGCACCTCACTTTTAGCAGAGACCCACCAGGGTCTATATACGCTGTTTCTCTGATTCAAACAAGGTAGAGGAAGCACCTGATGCCGAACACCTCCCAGGGATTTCCTCCTCTCAGGTACAGACTTCTATTGCCAGCCTTAGGAGTGGTAAGCAGCCAATTCATCTAAATGGACCATGCATCAAAGAAAAAGTGGAAACTCGTAGTGCAGATGGTTTTAAAAGGACAATATACTTTATTAAAAAAAAGACACTACTCACATTCCATTGATAAAAAATAAGCTTCTGATAAAACAACTTGGTAAGCAGACACTGTATGCGATCAATCAGCTCCTATGCTCCACCCTACGTACGCTACGTCAAGGGACGTGACTTCATCAGGTGAAAGCAAGCTTGTCAAAATAAACATTTACAGAAAGTACAACATGTTTTAATTTTAATACAAGCATTGAGCTCTATTATCTAATTTTTAGAAACTCTTTAATGACTGGCTTAGTAACTACGGATTGGTGCAAGGCCAATGTGGTGCCTATATTTAAAAAGGGATCAAAGTCTTTACCAAGTAACTACAGACCTGTAAGCCTAACTTCTATAGTTGGGAAGATACTTGAAAGTTTGATAAAGGATTACATATACATATTTTTGCTAGAAAATAATATTGTAAGCGATAGCATGGATTCACAAAAGACAGAAGTAGTAAAACATAAGTACTTTCTGAGGGTACTTTATGAGGAAGTAAGCAATAAATTAGCTGTGGATATAGTACACATGGACTTTGCAAAATCATTCAACACAGTTCTCTACAGATGGTAAGTTAAGGTCAATAGGTATAGAGCATTCAATCTGTAATTGGATAGAAAATTGGCTTAACCACTTCAAGACTAGGTGTTTAGACCCCCTTCCTGGCCAGGCCATTTTTCAGTGTTCAGCGCTGCAGTACATTGACTGAAGTTTATTCTGTCATGCAACGCTGTACTGAAATTAATTTTATACCATTTTTTGGGGACAGATAGGGCTTTATTTTGGTCGTATTTAATCACCACTGGGGTTTTTATTTTTTACTATAATTAGGAAAAATTAAAGAAAATTTTGAAAAAAAATAAGTTTTTTTTACATTATGTTAGTAAACATTTATTATTACCCAGTTTTTTGGTAAAATATAAAAGTCGGGGTCACGTCGGATAAATAGACACCAAACATGTCAAGCTTTAAAATTGCGCGCACCCGCGAAATTGCAGAAAACTACCATACCCAAAATTGGCCATAGGCGACACTTTAAAAGCTTTTAACGCTCATCAGTTTAGTGTTATCAGTGATTGATGGCCCTAGACTTATTGCTCCCACTGAGGCGTTCGCGGCGATATGTAACATGTACGGCGTAATGGGCGCAATCGTCGTTTTTGAACGTATGCGCCCCCGACGCATGTTTGCATGCGTGTATGTATGGTTGGGGACTTAAAACTTTTTTTATTCTTTTTTATGTGTTACTTTACATTTTTTTTGGGGGGGGGACTTACATTTTTTTTCCTTTTGTTTTTTTTTTTTCCACTAAACTTTATTGCTATCACATACAAATAAACAATCACCAAGAAAATTCTATGGAAAAGGCTCTCAAGAGTATCAGACAATGTGCCCAGATTGCTGGCCCATAGAATCACCATTTTTACATATTTTTTTTGTTCTGTACACAAGGACAATGCAGGTCCTTTTTAACTTTCTGAACTGATGGGCAGAAACAATCTCTAGGTGAATGCTGTTATTAAGGATTGTTAGAAAATGAATTACCAGTAAAGTTAACTGTCAGTTCTCGTTAAAACAAAAAATAAATGCTGGAGACAAAATAACACCTGCGGCTAGATCAGTCTCCCGTGAAATTAAATTAATACTAGAAAACAAAAGTGCTAAAGACTTAATGCTTTTCACCTGCAACTGTGGGTGTTTTTTTTTAGTTAAGCAGTTAATGGAGAGCCGGCAACATATCCTGAAGATCAAGCTATTTCTAAATGTAATATTGAACTGTTCTGCGGCTCGAGGAATATAAAGTTTCCCATTGTGATGGATTATAAGTCATTTGAAACCATTCATGTGTAGCACCAAATAAAAGACTGAGTGGATAAGTGATGATGTCTCAGCCCTGCCAAAAAGAAAATCAGATAATGCCCGGCTGGAACTTACAGTACTTGGAGTATGCTTCAAATAATTACATGATTGTACAGCAAACAAAAAAGGCCAATTTATTTTATATTTCTATTTGTATAGCCCTTGTCTTTGCAAAATTGTACATTGCACCAATAAAAATAGTAGTAGAGGGATTTTGGGATGATGTTATTGGTAAATAAAAAGATCCATATCATTTCTCACAAGAAGAACAATGCCAATACTTGTGTGAGGGATAGGATGGTGTTTTGGCTCCTTGAGTGACTGCATGATTTACCTTGAATCATTTTATTCATTGTATTACATGCAGAAAATATGTATTGCCTTCACTAATGCTTTTATGTTAGTATTATTGTGTATTAGGTACTTGTTTACAGCAAATTATTCACAACCACACCGAAAGCAAAAGTATATACAACCGCATAAGTGAAAAAACATACTCATTAATCCAATGCATACGCTGTATGCATGGAGCATTGTTATTCTGTGCACTCATTTACCATACATTTTATAGGCCATGCTCTACCAAAACATTTTAGCAGAGGGGTTCCTAGACTTTTCTTCTCCACCTAAGGCGGGAGTGGGGGTAGGGTGTTTCCAGTACATGTTGGGGGGGTGCTAATGGTCCATGTTACTGTGGGGGATTGCTAGTGGTGCATGTTATAGGGGTTGGCATCCTGCCCAGCTCACTGATATCATTGGTTGCCAGGAGCTGGGCAGGCCACCATCTCGGGCTGACCTCCCCTTACCCCCCACATAACCCAATGAGATGCCACCTGAGGCAAATGGCTCAGGCTGCCTCATTATAGGTATGGCCCTGCATTTTAGTTTTGGATAGTGTGGAAAGGTTAGAACCTACGTCAGCTTTTTACTGTTGTTTGTAGATTTCCTTGGCAGATTTCTTCTCAATTCCTGTCTATATGTTAGGTATCACACAGAACAGGAAGTATGCAGAAATATTATCAAGCAGCAAATTAAAACCTTACAGATGTTCCAACCATTCTCCAGTCTATCAAAATAGTTATCTTGTGACCCATCAGCATCTGGCAAGGCAAGGTTCTCTTTTTTGGGGGGGCCCCTCCTAAAGCCCCCCTTCAATGCTGAAGAGCATGTCGGCTAGTATCAGTATGGCTGGGAGGTGCAATAATCATTATATATATGCAACATATTGGACATGTATTTTGTTTTTACATATATTGAAGAATTCCCTGTAAGACTTGGATTGCAGCCTTCTCCAGCGAAAAGCTAAATATGAAGATTGAACTGAACTAAATAATATGTGACTTGCCAGTTGTGCCTGTTTACTGGTCTGTGGTGTTTCCTTGAAATGGTGCACTACTCCATCTTTGCCCACTGTTGGCAAAGAACATTGTTGTGGGTTACAGCACAAATGTTAGACATTCTAGAACAGTGGTTCTAAACCTGTGTAACCTCAGGACCCACATTTGTCCTTTGCCATTAAGTCGCGACTAGAAGTCGCACTGCAATGGACTGCACGGCATTGTCGTAGCACGTAATCCAGTGTGGGCGATCGAACTGTGGGTGGGAGGTGCAGTTGAGGTACCATTCAGATGAATGGCAATGCAACATACTAACCACACCAGAATGCGTAGTAGGTGCGATTGCGTGGTACAGTGTGTTACTCTCATCCAGGCACCTCTACAGGACACATGAGGGAGCGGTAAGCAATGCACATATGATCGGAGCTCCCTCGTGGCCATATCCCCATTCTATCCCACCTCAAGCTGACACTTGACGCTGTGCAGCATATTCTGAATGGCTGCTTGGCGCGAGAACTGACAGTGCTGCACTAGGGGGAGGCTGAGGAGCCTCTCATCTAGAAAAGTGGAAGGCATGCAGCGACCCACTTTTGGGTCATGACCCACCAGTTGAGAACCAAGGATCTAAATGATCATCAACTAATACATGGGTTGGGTAAGACCAGCACTCTTAAGTGAAACTGTCAGCCATTTAAAACTTTTAGAAGTAAAGGTCTTGGCAGGCACCAAAAGACATCTTGCTCAAGGAATGGCTGCTGGGCACGAGAGTGCGGCAAGTGGGGGGGTGGGGGAGGGGGGGCTGAGGGGCCTCTCATCTAGAAAAGTGGAAGGCATGCAGCGACCCACTGAACATGGGGTCGCGACCCACTTTTGGGTCATGACCCACTAGTTGAGAACCAAGGTTCTAGAAGTTAGTTGTTAGTTAGAAGTAAACTACATAATGGATGTATTTAGACTTTCATAACTATCTTGCAATATGCACATGTAGGAATCCAATTTCCAAAGTGATAAGTGGTAAATAATGAAATATAATGCTGGGAATAATGAAAGGAAAAGCTGCTCAAGGATATTTCCTGCTAGTATAACAGCTGGCTCTAGAAATTGTAAAATTAGTCAACTAATAAGTGACAAAGCGTCAGCAGGAGGCTGAAAATAGCACACAGAATTTGAATGTTGTTCTTGTGACTCATAAGAACCACCTCTTCCTTCTCTGGGAAGAAATGTATTTTCCCTAAGTCCTTTGTGTAAGGACAACGCAGAATGTAAGGCATAACTTTTGCTTATTTACATAGCACCAGAATACTGCTCTACTGTTTTAAATAATTTCTTTTGGGCACATTAATCTCTGCTCAGCGGTCCCACGAGACGAAACCAGATCACTCTTGGGTGCATGGGAAAACATAGCAGCTGGCTTTTAACTGAACACTCAGGGCTGTGCAGTGCACTTTCTAGTGTAAGGCTCTGTTCACACCTAGGAGTATTGAATATGCGCGTTTGTCGCACGTTTCGTGACGCGTGACAAACGCGCGTTTCCGAGGGCTACTTGGCTGTATCCCAATGGAAACGTGAGACAAAAACGCCACAAAGAAGCTCATGTACCTTTTCAGGCGTAGGCCGTTTTGTAGAGCGTTCAGACGGGCTGAAATACGGCAAGGTGTGAACCATACCCATAGAAAACAATGGGATTTTCATGTTTGAGTGTTTTGTAGAGCGTTTGTAGAGCGTTCGTAGAGCGTTGAACGTGCTACAAAACGTACAGGTGTGAACCAGGCCTTAGACCATGGTCTGGCCTAGAGTTATTGGGCATCATGCTTTCCAATGGGAACAAGCAAAAGGTACATTCTACTGGGAAGTAGAGATTAGGCCAGTTTGTTTCTCTTATGCTGTCCATATAGAAGGCAGTTTTCTGATGGCTTGGTGGCGCCAGCTTTCAAGCACAATTGTTTCATTGGTTATAGAAACTAAAACGGAAATGTATCTCTAAGCAAAGCCTTTTATTATTTTTTGTTTGTTTTAGATAGAGCGGGAACGAATTAGACTCCCTTTCATAAATGCACCCCTCTATTTATGCAAGTGACCATTTTCCCTGAGAAAGAAAGTCAAGAGAAATTCAAATTTTTAGAGTTGTCCCCACAAAAAAGAAGTGAGGTAACTTCTTCTAATTTAGATACCTGTTACGGGGACACCTGTCTAAGAGGGGAATTCCCCCTCTAACTTCCTGTTGCCTCTGGGGTAGGCAGTGAAGGGACATTTCCCAAATAATACACAGGCAGCAAATCATAAATAAACAACCTGGAAGGGATTTTAACTTTTCCCCACTCCATCCAAAAGTGAAAAATGTTTGGCAACTAAATAAAGTACTTCACATACACTTTAAAGCTGAACTCCAGGCAGATATAAGAGGCACACATGAATGCAGGAATGAATCTAGACATAATCCCTTCATGACTGAGCTAGTTTTCAGTTTCTGTTCATAAATGACTGAAATACTTTTTAAATTTTTTTTTGCTGTGCGATTCTTCCACAGCAGTAATATACTTTCTTACTAAATGTACCCACACATATTATATATTGTTTTTTTAGGGGACAGATAGGGCTATATAATAATATCAAACGTGTACCTAAGTCCTCACTTAGTTTGAATAAAATATAAATAAATTGAGGAAAAAACTTAAAGTGACATTGAACCCTCAGATTTTTTAACTTAAAACAATACTGTAATGTGCGCCTTACTGTAATCCATGTTTTTTTCCCTTCTCTTTGCTGCTCTTCCTGTTAAATCCTCATGTCTTCTCATGCTTGGGGAGAACTTCCCCCAGCTGAGTGCCTCTTCCTGTAGTGCTGGCTCAGGTTACAAACCTATACAAACCTATACACAGACACCATATATCCATTCCTGAGACAAGGCGGTCTGCTGCAAAACAGAAGTTCTGCCCAGCATGAGAACAGATACAGATTTAAAAGGAAGAGCAGCAAAGAGAAGGGAAACAACCACGGATTACAGTAAGGCACACATTACAGTATTGTTTTATGTTAAAAAATCTGGAGGGTTTCATGTCACTTTAAAGAAAACGTAAAAGGAAAAACTTTTTTTTCACAAGTTTTGATTATGAATTTTTTTAATAATAATTATAGTATACAAATATATTTAGATATAATTTTAATTTTCCTCATTTTTTTTACACTTTTTGTCAGTTTATATCAAGCAGTCACTATGACTGCTTGATAAATTAACTTTTTTAATTTTTGGTTATTATTAGGCTGCTCCAAACGTATGTACAGCTAATAATAACCTTAGAGACTGATCCTGACAGCATGTCAGAATCAGATCTCACTAAAGGTCTTTGATCCTGCTCAGACGATCATAAGTGATACATTTCAGGCACAGAGATACATTGTAATATCCCTGTGCCTGAAATGTATCATAAACATCGGACCAGTCTATCTAGTTGTCAAAACAAATAGCAGAGAGGTGACTCACTCTGCTACCTCTCTGCTATCTTCAGCTGTCAAATACTGGGTCGCTATTTAGCGCTCCCGTATTTGTATGTAACGGCTTAATTCTTTCATTAATGAAAGAAAGAAGCTTTTACAAAAGCTTAACTATTTCATTAAGGAATGCCTCAATACTGAGGCATTTATTAATGACTGGTAGCCGCTGAGAATCAGCGGTTTCCAGCATTACAGAGCCTTAAATTACTGGTCACGTACAGTGTACGTGGCCAGTCATATAGGCACTTCGTGGCGGGACGTACAGTGTACGTCTCCCGTCACAAAGGGGGTTATATCATTAAATGTATTTTTAAATGCAAGAAGTGTAAGTACCTAGATGAGACCTAGTATCATCCTCTTGCAGTCAAGAGAAAGATCAAATCCCCCTCTCAGCCAGACAGGGCTGTGCTGTGTGGCAGAGATGTGTAAAGCTCAGAACTTGATGGATAAAAGAACAATTCCTTTTAGTAGGTAAAACTGTCCCCTTATGTGTATTTTATCTGTGTATTTAGCTGTTTCTTCAGCTTTGAATATGGGATGGAAAATTGATCAACACCACCCAAAGGCCACTTAAAAATGGCATGTTCAAGTCAAGGTTGTCAGTGGGCTTATTTCAGCTCTCATCCAAACTTTCAAGCCCTCAAATGGCTGGTGTCATAGCTAATCACATGTGCAGCACCATGGCTATAATTAAAATAGAGGGTAATACTGCTTCTCTGGCAGTAAAGGATAGGAGGATATAGCTCCACTTTAAGAGAAATTTCCCTGCCTGTCACTGATTTAAATCATATTAACAGGGGGTAGTGTATTAAAATTCCGGGAGGTCTGATGAATAAAATTTACTTCAAGCAGAGGACCGAATCGTGGTCCGGACAGAATGGTCATTCAGTCATTTAGGTTGCATTTAAACCAGCAGCTGCACTACAACAAACAATTGCTTGTTCCCAGGCAGAGCTGATCCTGGCGTATCACACTGTTTATTATTATTTATTTTTTTTGTTCAAACTTTATTGAAATGTCATTGGTCACATTTCATTAAGATCTATAGGCACAGTTCAGTGCAATGCGCTTGTGGCCCGCATGCAGTACTTTTTTCAGCACTTTTCTGCCCTCCTGTAATGCTGGGGACAGGGAACTCTAATGTCTCTGATTGCTAGGACCGCCACAGTCATAGCAACCAATGACTGCGCAGGAGGTGGACACCTGGGGTGTGATTTACTAAACTCAACACATAGCAGACCCTCAAGGTCTGGTAGGAATTTTAGGAGGGACCCCATGTGGTCAGGTGCAAGGCTTTAGCCAATCAGGGCTTCACAAGGCGCAGTGCCCTGTGGGGCGCTCGGTGGGCGAACAGCACACCGAATGCCCTGACAGTATGTGTGTTTGATTCGAACATCGAGCCCATCACTACCTAAGATAAGGTTATCAGATTTTTAAAATGAAATCTGGGGAAATTCTTTTTTTTATTGGCAAATGGTAAAAAAAACTATTTTATTAGCATATTTTCCTCAAATTATATATGCAGTGTATTTGGGCTTCCCCACTACGCTAATAGCATATCTTCTCAGAAGCTGCGTACAGCGTGCACCATTTTAAATAGTAACCGGAACATGCTGTATGCAGCCTCTGACAGTGTGGGAGACTGCACTCGTTGGTGGATCCAGAATACAATCAATAAACCCATCGCGCTCAGAACCGCTGTTTCCAAAGTAGTAGAATGGGTGCTGCGGCTGTTGACGGATGACAACCGTCACAATCACAAGGAGAATATATATAAATACCAGCACTCCAATAGCAAATCAACATGATCACAGGCTAGTACAAGTGATCTGAGTTGCTGTATAGCTGCCCAAATCACTAGTAGTTGACTATCTGCTTAGGCAATGGACAAAACGTGTCTGGATCGCGGTCAGCCATTTAGGGACACCTCATTTATAATATTAAACCTTTACTTCTATGTCAGCTGTTTCTGCCCAGCTCATGGAACTGGCAGTCTCGCTAGGCACACAGGACTGTTTTACTGCTGCTCAGTGTTAGGAACTGTGGTGACCAGTTCGCCTTCCCATTGAAGATGGTTAATTAGGTTGATCTTAAAGCAAAGCCAAATAACCAGGTTTTGTATATAACAACACTATGTAATTAACAACGGTGATCCACCTTTTACTTATTAATGAGCTCTAAAGATGACTTTCCATTGCAGATAAAATTATTTCAACATATTAGGTATTTTGTACAAGTCAAGTAAATATGCTCAGTGGTCACACTTTATAATAATATTTGGGACACTTTCATCTCTCTTGAGTATTGTAAGTAACCTATTCTTTGCTTTGTGCATCTGTGTTCCTCTATAAAAGATTGCACCTAGTACAATGCAAATACTCCATCTCTTCTGTAGCCTGGGAAGCTGGTTATATTTATAGGTGATCAGATTAGACAGGATTTGACCACTAGGTGGTGCCTCGTTTTCAATTTGCGGCTTCCAAATGGCTTTGCAGCTTTTTATATTAAATGAATAGAAAAACAGTTCTGCGTTTACTACAACAACTTGACTTATCTATTCCCAAACTGCAATTGTTCAGTTAGTATAACTTGTAAATTTGAAATTTGTGCTTTGCTTTTTAGTTTTCCCAGTCATTTTTTATGGGCAGCACTGGGGAGACCACCTACAAATAGTGGACAGACCACCTAGATTGTGAACGACTTTGAGTAAACCCCTGGTGCCTTGTTACCTGCAGAATTGTCTACCATTCTGTTATTTAATCAGTGGCCTTGAGTTAGAGAGTAGCGCTCCCTCTGTAGGCTGTAATGATGGTCTTGTAGGCCTAAACATGGTGTTCTGTGGAGAGGGGTACCTTACACCCCCCATTAATTTACATATTCGGGGTTTGGAAGTAACCATACATTCTCATCCTCTGAAGCCACAGGACCAGAACACCACCTGGTTAAGGCACCTGCCTATTCTTTCTGAGGCATCTTGGTGTTCTCACCAAAATAACCCTCTCCAGAGGATAGAAGACATCACAAGGGGTCTATCTATATTTGTTCTTCTTGTTATTACCTACCCTTATTCACCACTGCAACCTTTAAAAATATGTTCGCAAGTAAAGTTTGACCTTTAAAGTAGTAACTTGCTCAGCACTTTAAAACTACGACCCCCACCACCACAACTTCCTCTATCATGGTACAAGAGGTACTAGAGGGAGTGTCACTTGTTCCCTCATACCAGTTTTTGATGACCTCTAAAAGAGGACTGGGGTGGTAAAGTGACGTGCCGAAGCATGTGTAATTTCTAAGTGGTTTCGATACACAATATGTGTGGCACTCAAAATTAGCTGAGATTAAATAGGCGTATCTTATGCAGGGGTTATATAAATGACTTGAGAAAGTGTGTGGCTTTCCGTGTAAGGCAGGATTTTTTAATTGTTGTTAGCCTTTGAAGTATGCAGGAAAGAGTTTCAAGTGCCCTGGGGATTTTATCTCTGTCTAGTGAGTATAATTCATGTGGTGCCTGCTATCAAGCACATTTGTTGTTTTGCCTAATCCAGGCACAGTACAAGGATGATTTAACCCCTTCCCACGTGCAATCAGTTTAATAATGTTGCTCAGCACGATGCCCCATGCTATGGATATGTTAACAAACTTACCCAACTTTGAAAGTGAGCAGCTTACAATTTGTGTGGCTGCTGACTTTCATTCCAGGCTGTCACTAACAACTTGGGATTTCCACAGACATTCAAGGAGGCAATAACAGTGGTTCCTGATCATGTGAACACTGTCTTATATGACATTAGAGATCACATGCAGACTTTAGGAATCATTGACTAAAAAAGCCTTTAAAATGCAGATGAACACTGCCACCTTAGGGCTGTAGTGTGTTCTGCAATGTCATCCTTTTATTAGTGTAATTGTCAGATACATTTGCATTATTAAAAATAATAAAATAAATATAGAAAATAAAATATTACATTTTTTGTTAGCATTATTTATGCATTTGTCAGCATACAATAAAATCAGAACAGTTCTTTTTTTTTTTTATTAGAACAGCGTACCAAATAAAAGTCTTGCGTCCTTATATTTAAAAATGATTTGGGTATGAAAATTAGTCATCACGTTATTCTCAACATAATTGATATTGCAAAGTTTGGCCTGGGCATCTAGGCATCGATGAGCTCTGGTAACAAACAGTTGAAGATAAATTATAGTGTACATCTAGTGAGAATATATTTGTGTAATACTTACCTGAAAGTAATTTTTGATTTGACATTCAAATGTTTAAATGTTTGCTCTTCCATATTTTGTTATTGTATAAAATATAGAGATTTGGAGGTTAAAACAGAACTTAACCCTCCTATTCTTTACTGCCAAGGAAGATGCCATTTTAGAATCTATTTGGATTGCAGTTGCCATGGTGCTGCACATGTGATTGGCTATGATACCAGTCATTTGAGGGCTTAAGAGTTCAACTGAAAATTCAGGTGGGTACTGAAACAAGCACACTGACAACTTTGACAGTTGAAAGGCAGAAAATATCCTCTTAAATGCCCTTAAATTGTTTTGGGAGACAGTTAAATTGTTGGGTCCAGTTCTCTAGAGAGCTTTGACTACTTTAACCTCCCCACTTCAAATGCAACTCCTATCAAAATATTTGTTTAGTACTGGACATAATGGTAAAGGGTTAGATCCTCTGTCGGGTGTATATTGCAGCGCTGAATTTTACTTCTGGTCCTGATGACAATTTTGTGACCAGAACAGGAAGTGACAGAAAATCTCCAAAGGGGGCATAGATAACAATAAAAAGTTAAGGGGGGTTTTCCAGCCTTTCCCCACACTATTAAAAACATGGGGGGATTTATCATAGCAATTGCGAGTGTTTAAACCTGCACATGATTGCATGGGGCATATTTGCGCCAGATTTATGTTGCTAGTGGAATGTTGTTCATAAATGAGATTAAATAGACTCCAGGAAAGAAGACTCGTAACTCCAGGCAAAAAGCTTAACCCCTTCATGACTGAGCTTGTTTTTAGTTTCTGTTCGTAAATGACTGACACACTTTTGACATTTTTGCTGTGTGATTCTTCCACGTCAGTAATATACTTTCTTACAAAGTGCACCCACACATATTATATATTGTTTTTTAGAGGACAGATAGGGCTACATATTTATATCACATATGTGTGTCTAACGCCTCACTTAGGACAAATAAAATATAAAAAAAGAGAAAAAAACTTTAAAAAAAACACTTTTTTCCCAGTTTTGATTTGTAGTATTTTTTTTACAACACCACCACAGCTAAAAAAATGCAATAAATACATTCATTTATTTGCCCCTTATTTAGTTTTTTTTTTTACACATTTTTTTTTTTTTTACACTTTTCAC
>NW_017306530.1:1039776-1086775 GCF_000935625.1 Nanorana parkeri
AAATACATTCATTTATTTGTCCCTTATTTTATTTTATTTTTTACGCATTTTTTTTTTTTTTTTACACTTTTCACTTTTTTTTTAAACTTAAAAATTTTATTTTATTTATTTAATTATATCAAACAGTAATTGTGAATTAATCTCACTGTTACTGCTTGATAAATTAATACATTTTTGGTTATTATCAGGCTGCTTCAAACTTCAGAACAGCCGATAATAAGTTAGTGACACTGATCCTGCAGCAGTTCAGGATTCAGCTGTCACTATAGGTTTTCTGATTGTTGCAACAACGATCAGCAAACAAACATTCTTCTTCCAGGAATAGATACATTATAGGAATAGACACATTATGTATATGAGATATCTCTCTCGATCTATACGAGCTATCAGAATTCAGGCAAAAGCCTGCATGTGTGTCCCTCTGCTTTGACTCTCGGACACCCGATATTAAGGTATCGGGTGTCTGAAAAAGGTTAACCCTTTCATTAATGAATGCCTCTGTAGTAAGGGCATCCATTAATGAATGTTAAAAGCTGATTCTCAGCGTTTAACAGCCCTCTAAAGAAGCAAATAACTCGTCACGTACAGTGTACGTGACAAGTCATTTGGTCCCTTTGTGGCTGGACGTACAGTGTACGTCTCCCGTCACAAAGGGGTTAAAGGAGAACAATGAGGTGAGTGATTTCTATGCACATGAACCCTAAGGAAGCTACTTTCCAAGTTTTGCCACTGTTCACAATGGCTTTTTCCTTTAAAAGACAAATGTACTTATAAGATTACCAATGTGCATATTAGAATAATTGGTATTAAAAATAGCTTGTTTGAAAAATGTAATTTGCCACATCCAGACTCTTAGAACATTTTTTCCTATACACAGAGTTACTATTATCTTTCAGCACAGAGATGCAATTATTTGGGGGAGGGATTCATTATTTTAGCATTGCAGGCCGGGCAGTGGGAGAATTAAGTGTTAGAGGGTGCTTTAGTGTTATAGACACTACTTGAGCTGCAGAATTTACACATGTTCTTGGTGATAAGACACTTGGACTAGGAAATGGAAGTGCAGCATTAGAAACCAATCAGATGTGTACCCTCATGAAAATGTGCTGGCAAGACAAATGCTGATAGAAGTAGAGAGGTGGCCTCGTCATATTGCTGCTCATTCACTGAGCAGTCACTGGCTGGGTGCAGAGAGGTGACCAAGTTGTACATGACTTGACAGCAGCAGGGAAAAGTGCAGTTAACAATCCGGCTGTGTTGTCTTGTGTTTGTGTAAATCAAATGAATGGATGGACAGACAAATCCAATGGCATGTAAAACAACTGCAATAAATGCATCTCATTTGTGTATTTAGCCATTTGCCCAGATTCCAGCTTGTTGTATTGTTACATTATAGAAAATCTCTGACGGAACATTGATCTTAGATTTTATAATTACCATGGAAAAGAGGCAGGATTGTAAACTCTGGTGCCGATATGTTTGTGACAATAATGAAGTCAGATGAACTCCAAGCTATGGAGATTGGGCAAGTACCGTAGTACTAAACACAATGTCATTCTCATTTTCCTCAAAATGTACAAGTTGGTAACAAAAATGGTTAGATTTTATCTAATGCCTGAGCTAGACATTCATAGAAGGGGATACATTTGATAAAGCATAGTTCAGTTTAAAGGGAATACAGTGCATCATGAAATTTACTTATGGACGCCATACATTGTATGATTTTTGTTCAGAAATCGTACGCAAACAGTCTTTCAAATGAAAATCGAATAGTTGATGGCACATCACCAGTTTTCGTTTTTGATATTGTGATGGAAATTTTTCAATTGTTCAGGTTGGAAAAATGTATCTGACCGAACAAAAATCGATGAATCAGTGGGGTTTTCGTTCATCAAAAATCTTTGCAAGAACACAGCACATGCGCAAAAGGAAATTAATTTTGTTGTTCAACAAAAATTGGTTGGTTAGTATCACTAACGAACGATTTCCAAAAATGACATTTGACTATGCTTGCTGAGGTATTCAAACTGTAATTGTAATCCATGTCGTAATCAACCGAAAATCTACTAGTGTTTGGCCACTTTTAGGCAGAGTCTTCCAAGGCCCTGTCATAAATGGTTAACTCATAAACAGTCTGGATTGAGACACACACATCCGCGAGACTAGGGGTAGTGACCTTTATTGACATAGAGCCAGCTTATATACATCTTAAAATCGCAACAATAATTCCAAAGATCCTATGGTAATCACCTGCCTAAAGAGTGGATACTCTAATGTAGAAGAAAATACCACTCAGTTAGACACCAAACATATACTACAAGGTCCAGAAGACTAGAAAGACACATTAGACCTTCTAAGACAAATATACATCACATTTATATAATATTTATAACAAATCACAATTTCATTCTACTAAAATTATGTCTTTGTAAAACCAAATGACAAGGATTTTGAACGTACAGTTGTACTATACCCATGACATAATGAAATACTCCAGCACACCTGCAACATATTCCTCAGACCCTTTGATTAGGTAGAGTTAGCTCTGCAACACCATTTCAGGAGCCTGGACAATGAGGACTTGGATGACTTTTGGTGGACTTAGCCTCCTCATGTATCACTTCCCCCTCCTCCTTTAGATTGTAAGCCCTCAGGGGCAGGGCCCTCCTTACCATCTTGTCTTGAATTGTATTGTGATTGTAATGTCTGCCCTATATTGTAAAGCGCTGCGCAAACTGTTGGCGCTATATAAATCCTGTATAATAATAAATAATAATTTAAAGAAATTACTCACTTTCTATTGCAGGGGTGGGCAACTCTGGCCCTCTAGCTGTTGTGGAACTACGAATTCAATGAGGCATTCCAAGACTCTGACAGCAACAGGCATGACTGTTAAGAGGCAGAGGGATTATGGGATTTGCAGTGAAAGCGCAGCTAAAGGGCTGCGGTTGCCCACCCCTGCCACCTTCAGAAACTCAGCCCCAGAATTATGTAAAAAACACATAGGCCATGGCGCAATAAGGGTTGAGGAAATTGCAAACTGGCATTTGCAATTTTTAACTTGTTCTTATGCGAGCATCACGTTTTTACGGTCAAATGTGTGCCCGTTTAGGAATTGGGTCATTTCTGGAGTTGGTGCATGTTCTTGAGTACGGTAATTCTGTGCATGTGAAATGTTTGATGCACGCAAAAAGTATTAAACAGGAAGGGGTGGGGTAAATTTAGTGGGGGCGCCTGAGTTTTGCCTTGAATACAAATCAGTAAACTAAACTTGAGATTGTAGTCATCATAGGAGTGAACTTGGAGCGGTGGCTACTTTACAACACACACAGGGACTGTGGGGAACAAAAGTAGCCACCCTCCAGAAGGAAGGACAGTGTCAGCACCAATTCAGAGATGATTTGAGGATCTACAGCTGAGTGACACACCAATAACATACACGTATCAAACTATTTCATTCAGTTTTGTCACTAGAGCTTTGTCCAGTGCCCTGCCTGCAAGGAGGTTAGCACAAATGGTGAGCGCTTAAGGATCAGTCTCTGAGCCGTTTTAACGGAAAAAAGAACAGTGTTTTATTTCTTCAAAGGCAGACATCCAAGTAAGTTCAACATAAAATAGCTTTCTTCACGCCATCTCTTTTTGACCAAACCTTATGCAAGATGTATATGACAAATATGTGATGACTGCTGTTTATTCCTGTAATCTTGATTTCTTTCTAATATTTATTTTCTTTTTCGTTTCTGTCATTGTCTTTTATTCTGGTTATCTGCTTTGCCTGTGCCAAGGCTTGTTTTGATACAAAATTTTGAACAAAAACTTCAATAAAAACCTATTGAGTTAAAAAAAAAAAAAATAGCTTTCTTCAGCAGTACAACATACAGTGTGCTTGGAAAACAGATCATCTCACCATTCTCAGGTTGTCCTGTTCAATGGCTCTCTCAGCCTCCCCAAACCTTCCAGCCTCCCAGGCTGTTCATGTGCTTCCAGCACACACCAAACTTGGCTTGGCCTGCGTGTTCCTCCAGCACACACAGCCACCTGGCTCTCCTCTGACGTCTGGGTGGAGTCCTTCTGACTCCCGAACACCTATGTTCCTCTTCCTAGCTGGAGCCCAGAGCATTAGCCAGCATCCTTTCCATAAGGGCTATGCACAGGTGTGCAATCATTAGGTGCTGGCCCCTACTAAACCATGGACCCAGGAATGGAGATTTCATCCCTCCCAATTCTCTTAGAAACCTCCCAGTTCCAGGATCCCATGCCAAATCCAGGTTTTCTAGGGAGAGAACTGAAAAGCCAGTTCTTTCCCAGCAAAATAATTTGATTCCTGGAACTGCTCAGTCCCTCCGGCTGAGAGTCCTGGGTTACTACAACAGACAGCTGCTGAAGACTGCTCTGTCCTTTGTGAGCCTGTACTTGACAGGAAGTTCAGGGAACCTGATTTGAGAGAGCTTGGGCAAAAATGTATGGAAAGTATTTGCTGGATAATGTATATTTGTTTCATCTGAATTCATTATTGACAAACAGTTTGAGAGTTTAAAGGAGTATTAAACTCTCAAAATGTTTTTCAGTAATGAATTCAGATGAAACAAATATACATTATCCAGCAAAGAATTTCTATGCATTTTTGCCCAAGCCCTGACAGTCATCATGGCTGGCTCCAACTCTCTCAGCTCGGCTTTCCTGAACTTCCTGCCCAGTACAAGATCACAAAGGACAGAGCAGCCTCCAGCAGCCATCCATCTACTAGCTTCGAGAGAGGAGCAGTGGGAGGGAAGTGACTTGCCTTGATGTGTCCGCAGAGACACACACAGCTTACTAGAACACACAAGGGTGGCTCCATAAGACATTGTAAAGGAAAGGAGCCACCCTAAAACAGGATATCAAGACCAGTGCTCAGGGGACCAGCTAATTCTGCAAAACAACTAAAACTTTTACACATCAAGGTGCAGCATTCATTGTAAGTAATTTAATTAAAATAATAATAGTTATAATTTAATTAGCATTTGAAATAACTTAAAGAATTCTGGGCAAATAAAATCTTAACCCTTTAAAGTGGGGCTACCCCTGCACTACAAAGGTTAAGAGCTTGTTCTGTCTAGGGAGCTAAAATAACAGATATATACTCACCCAAACTGCGATCCTGGCTTGCTCCTAGGCGGACCAGTCTAGGAGCAAGCCAGGATCGTGGTTTGGGTGAGTATATATCTGTTATTTTAGCTCGCTAGACAGAACGAGCTCTTCAGCCTTGCTCCCCCTCGTCTCCAGCTGTCTAAGGTCCTGTAAGTGATCACATCCTACACAGTGTATAGGACGCAAGGTATATTCCATCGCTGGAGTGGGGAAGACAGGCTGAAGGGACCAGTCTAGGAGCCAGGATCACGGTTCCAGAGTATATCTCCGTTATTTTAGCTCTCTAGACAAAACCAGCACTTAACCCTTGCAGTGCGGCGATAAAGATAAAAGGTATATCTGTAAAAAGTCAGAGCAACTGGACTTGCTGTATTTTTCTTGAAGACGTTTCACTGGAATCCAACCAGCTTTCTCAATTCAGACATAAAGATGAAAGGGTTACTATTTTATTTATCCCGAGTTCTTTTGACTTTAATATCAATTCAAGGAATAGATTTCAATGAAAGTTTTTGCCACCGCCAAATCTTTAAAGGGGTTCTAAGTCTCTGGATTTCACCACTACATTTAAATTCTCTTCTATGGCCCGATAATATAGGGGAAACTGTTTTTTTTTTTTTTCAAAATCTGGAATTTTTCCTTCATATATAAAAAAATAAAAACCCCAGTGGTGAATAAATACCACCAAAAGAAAGCTCTATCTGTCCCCAAAAAAGGGTATAAAATTCATTTCAGTACAGCGCTGCACGACGGAATAAATGTCAGTCAAAGTACCGCAGCGCTGAATACTGAAAAATGGCCTGGATGGGAAGGGGGTTTAACACCGCGGATGTCAACTGGTTAAGGTAAGTGCTAACATTAACATGGGGGGGGGGGATTTTTTAAAACTTTAATGTCACTTTAAAGGATTGTAGATTGTGATTGTAAGCTGTGGGGGCACTCAGTGTATCGGAACCCCTATATTCACCGACTGCATAGTACATAGAGTGTGGAGTTCATGAACCTTCAGTGTGAATGGCCCTGCAGTGTTTTGCAGAGCTTTGTGGGAGAAGCAGGATTTCATTGACAAAGAAGAGCCAGGTCCATCCGGCGCGCTGTATCCTCTATAGACTGAAGCGGCACTGCAGGTTGTGTGTGCAATGAAAAGCCACTTGACAGGCTGCCAGAGAGCCCGGCGATGAAAGGAAGGGGGGGACTGAGGGAGAGACAGGAATAGGAGGAGGAAGAGGAGGAGGGGGACCGAGGGAGCGGACCTGCTGCATTTCCTACAGCATCGAGGCGTCATCATCTGCATCTACCCAAGAAAGGAGGGATCAGCAACAGCAGCAGCAGTAGCCCGAGCTTCAATGTGAACCGCGGAGACACTGGACTCAGCAGCAGCACATTTCTCCATAAAAGGGGGGAAGGGGCCAGATTTGGGGGGGTCTGCCATAGGCTGCCCCTGCCTCCCCCCCCCCTCTCTCGCTCTTGCGGTGCCCTGGCTTTATGTCTGCTACTGCTAAGCCATGAATTCAGCGGAGCAGACCGTGACATGGCTCATAACACTCGGGGTGCTGGAGTCCCCCAAGAAGACCATTTCGGACCCGGAGGGCTTCCTGCAGGCGTCTTTGAAGGACGGAGTGGTGCTATGCAGGTTGCTGGAGAGGCTTCTGCCGGGCACCATAGACAAGGTAAAAGGCTTTCACACTGGCATGTACCCACGGTGCTGACAGCTGGCCCACTCCGGATCTGTCCGGCGGACTTTACTAGCACGATGATTGTGATCAATATATTGATTCCCAATAACACAATGGAGCTGATCGTTGTTTTAGCTGAGTATTAAATACAGTGCACATGGGCGTATACAGAAGAGGGGTGATGGTATTTGTAGGTTTTGGGGCTCCCGTTGGGAGATTCTGTATCATAATGGTGTCCATGAGTAGCCTTAGTCATCATATGTGTGCAGCCGATGAATGAGGGCCGTGGAAGTGCTGCATGCTTCCCCGGGGGAAGAAACGGACATGACAGCTGGGCTGAGCTCTTTGTCAGTGTGAGCCCTCCGCTCTCACGCTCTATGTCCTCGCCGAGCTCCTACTGGCCAACCTGTGCGCCGCAGCCAATCACAAACCGGGAAGACACTGAGGTGTCACATGATCCGTGTCATCCCAGCGAGGAGCACTTTATTACATGCACATTGCTGGCCTTGTCATAGCCTGCTCACCTGCTCCACTGCTGTGCCCTGTCCTGTTTACAAAACACAAATGCCTCTCTGCTCTACTGCTAGGCCACATTCACACTTCAGCTCAGCCACATCAGGCTTTCTTTTAGGTTTTTACGCGTTTCCAGCCTGAATTGTTTTATTTTAGCTAATAAAAAGCTAGTTAGTAGGCAAAAAAAGTGAAAACTGCAAATGTTTGCACTTTTTTTCAGGTGTTCTTACCAAAGTCTATTGAAGCCAATAGGGATGCACCGATACTTTTCAGATACCAGTGGCGATACTTGGCATTTTCACGAGAACTACCAGGGTTGCAGCGGTTGCAGCTGGGACCTGGCTCTAGTACTCCACCACTGTCCAGAAATCATTAGTCTGTATTGTTTTAGAAAAACTGTCACATGACAATAAACAAAAATTTATTAGTACTTGTACTTGAAAGTACTTGGGAAAGTATCAGTAATCGTACTTGCAAAAATGGTATCAGTGCATCCCTCTATTTATACTAATAAAAACAAAATCATACATTAAAACAGAGATGTACAAATCCCAGGAGCTCCATGTGCTCCTTACAAATGACAGCTGCCTCCTAACTACAAATCATTCAGGTGTGAATGGGCTTTGCTGTAAAGTGTAACTATGGATTATCAGTGGATTATGCAGAAATAGAATAGTCCATATTTGTGGAATTTGACAAATATGTGTTGGTTTAATATTATTCATTTAATCATGTTCACTTATTCCTGCATTTATGTATTGTTGGTTTAGTTAAAGAGGAACTTCAATTGCCCTACCCCACCCATTTTTTCCCTTATCCCTTCTAAAGCTGGCCATACACCTATACATTATCTGCAGATTTTCTATGGTCAGATGGAAAAAGTGCAACAGATTCCTCAATCTTCGCTGAACATTGTGGGTGGAGGAATCTCCCACTGGGCCAAGCTTCAGTATCTTGCTAGTCAGCCCCCCTGGCTGTCAAAATACCTGAACAATGTCTGCATCTAATCAGATGGTTCTGGTGTTTTGAGAGCCAGCGGGGCCAACTAGCAAGATACTGAAGCTTGGCCCAACGGGAGATTCCTCCATCCACACAGTTTAGCGTAGATGGAGGAATCTGATGCACTTTTTCCATCTGACCACAGAAAATCTGCAGATAATCTATAGGTGTATGGCCAGCTTTAGCTGTTATGCTTGGCTTTCACCAGAACACGTACTCACCTCTCCAGCGTACTTCTGCTGTTATCTGCTGATCCACTGCCACAGCCTGGGTACTATGTCACCATCTTCCTCTGTGATGTCATTGTTAGCCTGCTGTTTCTTCTGGGTTCTTCAGGCAGCCCCGTAGGGCTTGTTCACACCATGTCCAGATCATGTCCAGACCAGAAAAGTTTGTTCCCGGACCAAAAAAGCATCCCAATGTACTACTATGGTAGTTCTGGGCTCTGTTCATACCAGCACATTCTGTTCTCATCCAGACCAAAAAAATACTGCTTGTCTAATTTTCTCTGGTCTGGAATGCACTGGAACACCTAAAAAATGCCTACAAATGCATGCAAACGCACTGGAATGCAGCTGTAAGCCCATTTTAAGCTAAACAAAATGCAGTGAAATCGCAGCAAAACGCACTGCACTGCGTTTGCAGTTCTGCTCCAGATCTGGTCCGTACATGGTGTGAACATGTGAACTGATGACAGATCCATCTTATGGCCACTGGGTTACCCCTGTCACATATCCCAGAAAGCTACAGGAACCTAGGTAGGGCTGCAACCAACTCATCGATTAATCGTTAATAATCGATAATGAGAATAATTTTCATTATCAATTAGTTGGTTGGATCCCCTAGTTCTCTCCTCCATGCTGGGAGGAGGGCACAGCAAGCAGTGGGTGGGTGCAATAGCCAGCCTGCTATTGTCTATTGCAATATGAAATGGCCAATAGCAGGCCGGCTATAGCACCAGCCCACTACCTGCTGTATGTACATTCAGCTGCTGTCTGCGGAATCTTGCCGCTGGCAGTTATCATTCCCTGGCTAAAGCTTTTCAAGCGCCATGTGCTTACAATACAATTATTATTACATTTTTAAAATAAAAGATGAGAAAAAAATAATTTTCGGTTTTGGCCTGACAAATTCTGCTTCGGGAGGTGCGTTGCAGTGCCATTCATTTCAATGGCAGCACAAACACACGTCCCACCCACAGTGTGATCGCACACACTGGAACACACGATACCGCAATGCCGTGCGTTCTAGTGCAATGCGATCGCAAACAATTGTGCCTGCAGTTTTATTCTGAAGTAAACTTCATGTTTGTAACACTGCATTTGTGTATTTTATTTTAAATTAAGAATGGTATTTTTTTGTTTCTTTATCTGATTAATCAATTAATCGAAAAAATAGTCAGCCAACTAATTGATTACAAAAATAATCATTAGTTGCAGCTGTAAACCTAGGGGAGAATAGCAGTGGGGAGTCGGGGTGGGGCAGACTGTAGTAAGCTAAAGTGGATCTGGGCAGTGAAGGTCCGCTTTAATAAATAGTGTAAGTTCACCTTAGAAGTACTTAATGAACATTAAACATCCCTCTCTCTGGGCAGGTTAATAACACCTACTAGCTCCAATTATGCAAATGCAATCAACACCTGGTTGCGACTAACAGATATGTGGATTGGAGCAACATTCACCATATTTATTCCCAGAGAATGTTTGTACAAGTCATTCTGAATTGAGAAAGCTGGTTGGATGGCCAGTGAAAAGTCTTCATGAAAAATACAGCAAGACCAGTTGCCTTGACTTATTTTTTACAGATATACCATGACCTGGATGAATGAGAACCTTCACAGACATTAAACATCCATATATCACATATATCATAATAAATAAATAGCATCATGTTTGACTTCTGTCAGCACTCCAGTTGCCTAGCAATCAGCATTGGAGAACTGACGGCCATTTACCAGCTTCACCATGCAACACAGTGTCAGTGAACATCCCCCATGCTATCTATGTCCTGTGATTGGAAAGCCTGACTAGGAAACACATCCTCTGTGCCCCGATGCTGTCATATGTAGATAGCACAAGGGGGGCTGGGTGATACTATGGGGTGTAGTTATAAACAGCTAGCAGAGTCATTTTCCTTGCGAATCTCTGAGAATGTTTGTTCTCGATTAGAGGCAAAAAACAAATGCTCTTAGTATATTTTCTTTTCAGGTCCAATCTTACATTTGGAAAATACTGCATTACAGCCACTAGATGGAGCTGAGAAGCATAGGAGATAAGTATTTATTCCCTATGCTCCTCTGCTCTATCTATTGGCTACAATGCAGTATTTTTTTAATATTACATTCCACCTGAAAACAAACTAGTAACGTTCATTTTCTCCTTGAATCGCACAGAACAAACATTCACAGAGAATCACAAGGCAAATGGTTCTGTAAATGGTTTGTAAATAGACCTCTATGAGTTGCATGGTAAAATGCTGTCAGTTTTCCAATGCTGATTGTTGGACAACCAGACAGACAGAAGTCAGATATGGTGCTATGCATTTATCAGGGTACATGTGTTCTATGGCTGCTAAATGTTTCTTTTGAGTAATTATCTGGTGAACTTCCAATTTAACCGTTACTTATATTTATTAACTGTGACATTTTGCCCAGCATTGCTCTGGCTTAACTACAAAGTATCTGCTACATAGGGAGACGCAGTGATTTGTGTTAAAGGTCACAGGGAAGTGACCCAGGAATTCAAAGTGAAATCACTATTCTTGCCTGGTCAGCACTTCTGCTTCTTATTCTTAGAGGATTCTCCTCCGGAATGAAGTGGTAAAGAGGAAATAAATGAAGGATTTCATTCTCACTGTGGTTATCCACAAGGGTGTCATACAAATGCATAAAAGGAGATCTTTGATCTAATGGAAAATGCAGAGCTGTCGGAATCATCTTTTAGGGCTTGTTCACACAAATGGTGAGGGGCCAGTAAAACAGTGCAGTTGATGTGCCGTTTTACCACCCCCCACCCAGCTACCTGTTATAATATCCGCATATGTATACATTGCTGTGGCCACGATGCTTTGTGTCATGGTGTGGCAAAAATATACAGCATATAGCATTTGTCAAGCCGTGCCACTTGTTAAATGAAACAATTAAAAAGAACTGGACCGTGCAGCAACTTTTAGGTGCACTTCAATAGAAAATCTCATTGGCATTTAAAAAAAAACCCTGCATCCGGAAGGCAGCAATATTGTCTCCTGAACGCTAGGTAGCCGCTGCTCCACCGCCATTTGAAAAGCAATCTATAGTGTATCGCTTGACAGAGGATGGTGGAGACTGCAGCCCATCTGAATGAGGCCTTAATACAAGCAGTTAGCATCCTTACTGACTTTTATGCAGTAAGAAAAAAACTATTTTGCAGTTCAGCATCTGGGCAACTCTGTCCCTTCATCTACTACATACGGAGTAGTCAAACTTTGGTGAAACTACAAATTGCATCATACATCTGTCATGCCTTTGACTGTCAGAGTCTTGCAATCCCTTATGGGACTTGTAGTTCCACAACAGCTGGAGTGCTGTAGATGGGATATCCCTGTACTAAATCATGCCAACTGATAGCACAGCTAACACAGAGCAATGTGAGGGAGGTCACAGTTGCTTTATGGGAGATTAACTGTTTTTTTCTTGCTTTGGATCTGCTTGCCTCTGACATCCCAAACAATGGCAAGGGATGTCCATTTTTTTTACTCTTCCTGTCTGAAAGTAATTTATTGTCCATTTACTCGACACTTTGAGAGCAGTTCTTAACTTCCCATGAAGCTGACGCAGAGGGAACAATTTACAAAGGATGTCTGGTGAATGTGTGTGTAGTAGGGAGAGTGCAGGGGCAAGTATGGCATCTTCTCCATAAAAATCAAGGGGAAAGTGATTAATAAAATGAAGGATTGGCTCTCTCCAGGCAGTGAATGTCTAAAAAATTGTTTGGGCTCAGTAGCTGTAGCATTAAAGTAGAAATGAAGCCAAAACTTTTCATAATTTTGGACAGAGTAAAGTAGGGTTATAACTAGACATGCACCGATACCGGTTTTTCGGTATCGAGTACCAATAGCGATATTGATACCGATACTGGTACTTCCGCTAGTATGCAGCCGGCTTCCCGGGCAACCAGGAAGCTGGGTGGCGTGTCATTACCCGCCGCCTGGCGTCTTGATTGTCTGGGAAGCAGGCTCCATGCTGTTTGGCTGGCTCCGGGAAGCCGGCTTTTCAGCCAATCAGCATCGAGCCGGCTGCTTGGCCGGCTCTATGTTGATTGGCTGGGAAGCTGGCTTCCCGGCCAATCAGATAGCCGGGAGGCTGGTCATTACCCGCCGCACCGGCTTACTGATTGGCAGGGAAGCCAGCTCCATGTTCCCTCTTGGCATTGCCGATCAGAGGGAGATTTGCTCTGAAGTTCCAGTATCGATGGTAAGTTTCAGAGCATTTGGGGCGAGTAAGAGGACTCGCCCAAATACTGTGCATCGGCATCAGTACATCCCTAGTTATAACCCTTGTCAGCTTTTTTTGCCATTAGTGTCCCATTGGGGAGATTTCTCTTCACTTACTGTCCAATAGCCTTAACAGGAACTCAAAATCCCTCCAAAGTGAGGGAAATTCTTGGTGGTCAGCAGAGTCACTACAACTTGTGTCTCTAAGATTTCTCTATTCCTGTTTTGACAACCCAAAATTTGAGATTTTCTTTCGCTTTCAGGGATAACATTCACCATGCAACATACAGGAACACAGACAGCGATACAAATCTGACAGGTGTTCTAATCCCTCTCCACTCATTCAAAACTAAAAAAAAATGTTTTGCACTTCAACTCTAGTTATAAAAAATGGGAAATCCAAATGTGAATGATGGCAAATGTTACCTCATCAGGTTAATGGTCATTATAACCCCAGTGAATGATGGTGAACAATCCAATGGTTAAAGGAGAATTATGGGGTTAGTGTTTTTCCCCATAGTTCTCCTAAGGGAAACAGGAGGACACAAACTAGCGTCCTCCCATCACCCAAAGCTCAGTATACCGTGAGCTACAGCTTGCGGTATACTGAGATGCCGCAGCAGAAACGGATCCCGACAATTATGTCTGGATCCACCCAGCTGCGTGAGTGACAGCTGGCTCTGCCTATCTAGAGGCAGAGCCAGCTGTACCCGTACCCGTCTGTTCCGCCAGTCAGCTCTGGAGGATTGGACAGGGGAGGGGGGAATCCAGTCACTCCCCTGTCACGGCCCTCTGGCGTGACAGGATCGGGAGGTAAGCGAACGCCGGTATATGTTCGCTCACCTCCCGATCTACTGAGCCGACCTGTGACAGTTTCATTGTCACAGGTCGGCTAGAACTATGAGGTGAGTGAAAATCACTCATCTCATAGTTCTCCTTTAATGATGGGTGAAATGCTCATTCACAGCGTTGCTATTAGAACACATAGGATTAGATTGCAAGTATTTATTTCCTATGCTCAACAGCTCCATCTAAAGGCCATAATGCAGTGTTCGTTCCCAATACATTCAACCTAAGAAGAAAATATACTAAGAACATTTGTTTTTGCCATTATTTGCACAAAACAACAAATGTGTACGGGTAGTTGTAGGGGTGAATGGCCCTGCAAATTGTTTATAAATAGACCCCTAGGTGTTTAAATGAACACAGGGCCAAGTCAAATATTCTCCTTTAGTAAATTGCATACATGCTTCCTATATCTCTCTCTTCAAGCATCTATTTTTTTTTAGGCTTATGTTATTGCAAAAAAAATGAATGCAAATTCTGTCTACAATTTCAGTGTTTAGTCAGCACTGTTGGGTTGAATAATACACTCATCTATCATATCTTTTTTTAAAGTCTTTATGGGTGCATGGAGACATAAGAGGTGTTGGCAGGTACAATCTGAGTGTGCTGTGGAACCTCTGACAGCTGACACTGTCACAGATCCAATTCAAGTCATGTATGACTACCATTAATTACTCTCACCGTTGATGACCCACTGTATGCTTGTGAGGCCATCTTTGTTTATAAGTGCACAATTAAATCCTTACAGTGATTAGTGGATGATCAGAGATCAGGAAACAGAATAAGCATTAAGAAGACAAAGTTAATCTTCTTTTTACTCAAGGATCACATGATCCACAGCATTTCCCTTAACAAGTACTGTAAGTGTTATTATTACTAGAAATTACTTCCAGATCGTTTCTTGACCGACACTAGTCCTAAATAAATGATATTTTCATTCAGCATGATGAATTGATGTATGCCTGAAGGCATCAATTCAGCCTGTCCAATCTCATTGCCAGTGTCATTGATAAAAGGACATGTAAAAATAGCTCAAGTCTTCCAAAAGGTCACATTTTTGGAAATTGTTTATATACATTTTAACCTAACACCATATATACCTGCTGCTAATTAACACTTCACTATTTCAATACAGTAAATCAGGGGTAGGCAACGTTGGCATTCCAGCTGTTGGGGTACTGCAAGTCCCATGAGACATTGCAAGACTCTGACACCCGCAGGCATGACACACAGTCCCGCAGTGCTGAATGGTCCTTTACTATTACTCAGCGCTGTGGGGCAGTGTGTTAGTGATGCCGGTGCCCTATATGTTTATTAGCAGCCGGCAGCTCTATCACCCTGCCCTGTAGTGCCGATTGTTTATTCATAATAGTAAACCAACAGTCAGGTTCCCAGATAGCAATGATAACTTGCCACAAACTCGTGACAGGGTTAAATTGTATTTCTTGTTACCTTGCTGCACACATTCCTGGCAAGTTGTAGACTTGCAGAACACTTGCAGCACAAGTTCTAGTTGACACTTTTTGAATTTGTAGCAAATTTGCTTGGCAAGTCTACAGCAAGAGTCCAGCAGGTCTTACCAAGAGCTCTGCAAGTGAACAGCACTTTTGCAAAGCACGTTGATCTGGAGACTTGCAATGCAGACTTGCTGTAATTGTGCAACAAAATTGTGAAGCTTGGCAAGTCTGCAATACTGTGGCAAGTAATTTTTAAACTCGTAGCTCAATTGCTTGCTATCTGGGTTAGAGAGAAGGCAGGAACTGAGTGCTGGCTGTACCTCGCCAGACAGTAATGCCCATATATTGGGCTTTAGACTGGGGTAGAGCTACAGCCAGGATTAACATAAATAAAAAGATGCTTTTAATCCAATCGGGATGGGACAAAATGCTTGATGCACTTGGTCCCCTGCGAATTAAATAAAAGTTTAAACGTTTTCGTGAGAGTTTTTCTTTAAGATGCATTAGCTGTAAAGCAAATACAATTAACAACATGTTAAAGAACACCTATTAATTAAATATTAAAAAACACAAGGGCTGGCGGCTACTTACCTTATCATATAAAAGTCTGACTAGCTCTGGCCACAGCTGAGCCAGGGTGTGGGCTGGTAAGAATTCTCAAACCTCTTATCCTCGTCTCTATGGGCACCTTCTACCGGAGAAAGATATAGATTCCCATAAACATAGCTCCAGAGTTTCTAAGATTAAAAAGAGAGACACCTTTCAACACAAACGATGTAGGCAACAGACACATTCCTGCCATACCTCCAGTTATGCAGATTACAAAGAATGAATATGTAAAAGTTTATACTGATTTAAAACAACAAATGCACTTTATTTATTACAGGTATTTGATATAGCACTAGCAACTTACGCAGCATGTTTATATATTGCACATTAATGTCAGTCCCTGCCCTCAAGGGCCAATTCACAGGGCTACATACAGGGCCAATTCACCTTCCAGCATGTCTTTGGAGTGTGGGAGGAAACTCACCCAAGGATGGGGAGAACATGCAAACTCCTTGCAGATAGTGTCCTGACGGGATTCAAACCAGGGACCCCAGTGCTGCACGGCAGACGTGCAAACCACTAAGTCACTGTATAATTTAGAAGTAATCCCTACATTACCTAGATTGGTTTGGTTTATTTCTTTTACACTCTCTGACTCTTTTCTAGGTCCTCCATCACTTTTCTCTTTGTATGTTTCTTTATCCTCTGATATTTTATAATGGATCTTGCTGTAGCACAAGTGATTTTTAAGAGGGCTGTAGGGAGCACAAATAAGGAATCATGGATTTGTAAAGGAGCTGTAATAGCTGTGATCTCTAGCAGCCTCTAGAGCCACTGGAGTTGGGCCTCATTCACACCAGAGTGACAGCGTTTCAGCACGTTTTCTGTGCGATTTTTGGAAGGGCGCTTTTTCTTGTTTTATGTGCGATTCAGTGCTGAAGCACGATGAAAAACGACCCAAAAATGTGCTGCTCAGCACGTTTCCATTGAAGTCTATATGGAAAACGCGTTGATCAGTGCTGGAAAAGTAGCTCAGGGAGCAGTTCGGGCAACAGGCGGATTGAAAGCGCGTTTGCATTAACGGGCCCTATAGGAATGAATGGCTTTTTAAATGTTAGCATTTCAGTGCGGAGAAATCAGTGCAATGAAAACGTCCTAGTGTGAACAGGGCCTTACTTTGTCCCAAAGCAGGATCCTGCCATGACTGTACACTGATCTGTGCAAGAGTTGCTCATTGTACTAACAGGGCCCATTTACATGGGAATGTATGCCATCTTCTGAGATTTCTGCGGCAAAAACCCACAGATTCTTGCGGTAGGTGTCCCCGCTCAGATGTGGCCACTGTACCTATTGAAGAAAAAGACAAGGGTGACAGTGGCCGCATCTGTCAGTCTGCATGTAATTGAACATGGTATGATTACATGAGGTTTGGGATAGATGTTTGTGACTGGACGCAGGATAGATGCATCCATTAATCCATAGGTTCTTGTCCTAGAACAGGGCATGTGAATGTAGCGTTACAAAAAAAAATGTGCTGACAGGCAGGGAGAAACATCTCAGAAGAGATTCACAGCCTCTCCTGTCAGAAAGCACCTACCTGTCAGCACTTTGTAGGGCTCATTCCCACAAATATAGAAGCACATGGGCATACAGTAGTGTTAATATACCCGTATTTGTGGCGTCCAGGAGCCCCCGCTGCAGCGTGTTTGTGTCTATATTTTTATATGGACGTGCAAGCGTAGGTCCCTGAACACAAAACCTTCACAGGACTTTCGTCCAGTTTTGTCAGTACTTTACATGTACATACTCGCTTCCAGTATACTTTGTCCATACAATCCTCATCAATGCTATGCCTGATGAAGGGATCCTGTGTGGCCCTGAAAGCGCTTGTTTACTTGACATAGTTCTAAATAAATGAACGATTGGTGATCCTTAAAGGAGAGCTATGAGGCGAGTGATTTTCACTCAGCCTCATAGTTCGAGCCGACGTGTGACAATGAAACTGTCACAGGTCGGCTCAATAGATCGGTAAGTGAGCAAACACATACCGTCGATCGCTCACTTCTCAATCCTGTCCCTGCAGAGAGCCGTGACTGTCACTCATGGCTCCATGCAGGGATTCCCCCCCTCCCCGCTCCGATCCCCCAGCGCTGACTGGAGGAACGAACGGGGGAGGGGGCGGGTACAGCTGGCTCTGCCTCTAGATAGGCAGAGCCAGCTGTCAATCACGCAGCTGGGTGGATCTCGACAGTAATGTCGGGATCCGTCCCGGTTGCGGCAGTCTTAGTATAACGCGAGCAGTAGCTCGTGGTATACTGGGCTTTGGGTCACGAGAGGATGCTAGTATATGTCCTCCCGTGACCCTGAGGAGAACTATGGGGAAAAACACTTACCCCATAGTTCTCCTTTAAAGGATTTTGGTGTGCTGTTGACATTTCTCACACAAGTTGCAGCAAGCTGCGCCATCCCCAGTCATTCCAAGCACCCTTCCCTGACAACTGGGACATCCAGTAAGGAGTGCGACAAGCCTTTTCTAGCTTTCATACAGTCCTATGGACACAAATACACAAGGGGCTCCTGGATGCAACAAATACAGGTGTATTTTCCACTGTATGCCCATAAGCCTGTATTTGCATCTGCGGAAATGAGTTCTTACAAAAACGACTTTACTTCCACATCTTCAACACATAAACAACGCACCTGTTAATGCAATGCATAGTGATTGGGATTGTTTTAATGGGAAGAAATTAATTATCTTTTTTGGTGACTACCCAATCAAGCCAAACTTTGTCCTCTGTCAGTAGTTTTTGATTGACAGGTCATTTGAATTGGTAGGTCCATTGTTTATCATTACAGGTATGGCCATGATAAGATGAATTGAATAGGGAAAGGTCTATAGCAGTAGCAGTACTGGCAAATAATAAGAGCTGACAGCTGTGATCTGTGGATACAAGTTTGCTGGATGGTAACATGTGTAACACTTCTAGTTGTAGCCATGAAGGGTGGTGATCTGGCAGCTACGCTGTGTCCCCGTGTGGAATGCTTTCCTGTCTGGCAGCAGGGACATGCCCAGTGCTTGTGTGCTCCGGTGTTCTATCGAAAGTTCCAACTCCTCGAGATCTCCCGGCGGCACTGATGGGGTTAAGCGGAGAGATTCCCGGATTGGTCAGGCTGACTCTGTGGGCGCTAGTGATTCCCGAGTCACGTAGAATTCCAGCTCTGCCCCCAGCACAGCATTGGGGGAGCCGCACTCTTCCTAGCACGTCATTTCCTCAGCTGGGATTTGCTTCCTGCTAGAATTAAAAAAGAAACCGCAGACCTTAGAAGAGAGAGGAAATAAATATCAGGTGAGAGGCGGAGTACAGTGTACACTGAGGGGGGACTAGGCAGCGTACTGTAATACATATAGGAGAGGAACAAGCAGGAGGAGAGAGAGCACTGTGTATATTGCAGAGTGGAGGAGGCAGCACGATGTGTGTGTATAATATATATATATATATATATATATATAAACAAACACATGCATATATACTGTTCTGCCTTAACATTATGACCACTGACAGGTGAAGTGAATAGCTTGTCACAATGACACCTGGGAGTAGGTGGCATATATTAGCAGCAAGTGAACATTTTGTCCCTGAAGTTGATGTGTTGGAAGCAGAATTTCTTTTAAAGTGTAAAGATTTGAGATAGGGTCAGAGCAACTCCAGAACTGCAACTCTTGTGGGATGTTCCCGATCCGCAGTGGTCAGGACCTAGTGAAAGCGGTCCAAGGAAGGAAAACTAGTGACAGGGTCATGGGCGGCCAAGGCTCAGTGATGCCCGTGTAGTCCAATCCAATAGGTGAGGTACTCTACCTCCAATTCCTGAGACCGTTATTGCTGGTCTTGATAGGAAGGTGTCTGAACACACAGTGGTCACTATGTTTGCCTGAGGAAGGAACCGTATTGGATTACGAAACGTCGCCACACATTGTGTAACCACTGTATGGATATCAATAAAGAAGATTTGATTTCCTGACCCTCAGTGCCAGTGAATTTTTCGTTTTGTATCTGAACACACAGTGCAGTGCATCTTGTTGCGAATGGTGCTGCGTAGCCAAAGGTCAGTCAGGGTGGCGATGCTAACCAGTGCCCATGGCCAAAAGCTTCTACAATGGGCAGGTGAGCATCAGAAATGGCACAATGGTAGAAGGTGGATGAATTATGATTTTTTTAACATCATGTGGATGGCTGGGTGCATGTGAGTCGCTTACCTGGGGAAGAGATGGCATCAGGATTCAGTGTGATGCTTTGAGCAATGTTCTGCTGGGAAACCTTGGGTCCTGCCATTCATGTGGACGTTACATTGACACATACCACCTACGTAAACATTGTTGCTGACCAAGTACACCTCTTCATGGAAACGGTATTCCCTGATGGCAATGACCTCTTTCAGCCGGATAATGCACCCTGCCACACTGCAAAAATGGTCCAAGACTAGTTTGAGGAACACAACAACGAGTTTGAGGTATTTATTACAAGTATTTAGTTTGAGGCATTTACTTTGCTTCTAAATTCTCCAGATCTCAATCCAATCGAGCACCTGTGGGAAATGCTGGAAGAACAAGTCTGATCTATGGAGGCCCCACCTCACAACTTACAGGACTTAAAGGATCTGCTACTGATGGCTTGCTGCCAGATACCACAGCACACCTTCAGAGGTCTAGTGGAGTCCATGCCTCAATGGGTCACGGCTGTTTTGGCTACAAAATGGGAACCCACGCTATTAGGCGTGTTTGTGTGTGTATAATATATAGGCAGGAGGAGAGAGTGCACTCTGTGTATAGGAGAGTGAACCATGGCAGGCAGGAGGATAGAGTGCATGGTATGTATAAAAAATGGAGAAGGGCAGGCAGGAGGAGGGAGTGCATTGTGTGCATAGGAGAGGGAAGCTGGACAGTCAGGAGGAGAGCGTGTACTGTATATAGGAGAGTGGGGTGGACAGGAGGATGGAGTGCACTGTAAATAGAAGAGGGCAGTGGGGCAGGCAGGAGAAGGGAGTGTACTATATATAGGAGAGTGTAATGTGGCAGGCAGGAAGAAGAAGCGCACTGTGTGTAGTAGAGAGTGGCACACAAGAGGAGAGAGCACACTGTATATATGAGAGTGGAATGGAGGAGGAGAGAATGCACTGTATATATAGAAGAATGGAGCGGGGCAGGTTGGAGGAAGCAGCGCACTGTATATAGAAGAGGGGTTCATACTGTACATGTCTTTAACTTGCTGTGTGTGTCCACAGGTGTACCCGGAGCCGCGCACAGAGTCCGAGTGCCTGGGAAACATCAGGGAGTTCCTGAAAGGCTGCAGTGCATTCAACTTGGAAGTAAGTCTGTTTTTCTGCCCTCTTCTCATAGGAACTTAGTTTAGTGACACCGTCTCCAGCTAAGCGCGCAGTTGTTATTTTGGCTTATGTTTGCACATTGTTTCAGACAGACAAGCTGCTCTGTATACTGTATACATTAGTGTTTTTCATTCTTTCATATATCCCATTTAAATTACACAAAAGTGTCATGTGGTGATTGTCATCCAATTTGGCGGATTATGGCAAGACGGAAGGGTATGCCAGAACCTCTGCAGACACCCTCTGGAAAAATGATCTTTGTGACAGGAGAATTGATTGACCAGCTTGGATTTTTCTGGTTTATTGCATTTGTTCCCATAAGTCTGAAGTAAAATGTGCAATTCTGCTGATGTGTTGCCAGGGGCAGCAATCACTCCCTCTAATGGGTGTCAACCCCTCACTGACCCAGAGTGCTGCAGAATCTTGAACGTTGGCAAGGTAATAACAACATTGCAATGTCATGTCCAGCCGTCCAGTGCCATAGATAGAAGAAGGTAAGTGGTCTGTTAATGATCATGCTGCTGGTGAGTTGTCTTCAGCAACGCGATCACTTCTGCCACCAAATTAAGGGCCATGTGATGCAATTTTCTACTTCTGCATAAGCAAACATGCTTTGGCAGTCTTGGGCCTGTCTATGCCGGGCACATGGCTGCATGAATACCTGAACAGTCAGTGACTGCAGCTGATTGGCTTCAATCAGTGTCCGGCTGTGAATGTTCTTCTTGTTTGTCAAGCCACGTGGTTACTAAGGATGGGCTCGGGCGTGTTCACAGCTCCATGGACTGAGCCCGCCAGGAAGCTGACAGCGCGCAGCGTTAATCACAGGTACTGAGACATTTCCCAGGTCCGCAGCTGCAGAGATGGGGAACTGTCTCAGTGCCTGTGATTGGCGCTGTCAGCTTCCTGGCAGGCTCGGCACGTGGAGCTGCGAACACGCCCAAGCCCATCCTTAGTGGTTACGCCGCTTTAAGCAGTCTGAACATTTAGCTGTTATCTCATATGTATATATGTACGGGTGCCCTAAACTTGTGTCAATTAATAGGAGCTTATCATGAGAGGAATAACACGGCTGCTGTTACTGTTCTGAAGGATGTCAGACCTGGACCAAGCATGCAGCAAAGCAGTCAGAGAAATGTTGGCACTTCTTATACTTGCTCTGGGTCAATTGCTCACACAATGGTATAGCCAGCGGAGGAGCATGATAGCTAAAAGATTAACATGGCAGTAAGGGAACTATCATTTTCAGAAGAAGTCAGCAATAGCAGCTTCCATATTTCTGTCATGACAGGTTTCCTTTGTGTTCTGGTGTGTGTGCGTGTATTTATTGGCAGAATTCATTTGGGACGGAGCTAACCGTATTGGTTTGCAGTTGCATATTGCTGCTGAAGTACTTTTGAAGAGTCTTAAGCTCGCGAGAGCTAGCATAGCTGAGCATACTGAGGTGAAAAATGTAATCTTCAGGCAATCGGCTTGCGCGTATAAACCCACGCGTCAAGATGCAAAGTTCATTGAGTTAGCCGATTGGCGAAAGCTAAAGTCTTTAATCTGGCTTCACTCAGCTCCGCGCCTCGCAGGTTCCCTTTGCTCTGCACTGCTTCATGTGTAGTGCGTCACAGGCTTTAGTAGATTTAGCAACTGAATGTGGGCAGTAATGGTCATGAGCATTGTATGATGAAAAAGCACTCCTACGTACACTTTTTAAACAAATACTATAAAAATATCTTCTTCATTTTGAGTTGTTTGCTAAAGAACAGCTGTCACAAGTGAATTGAAGAGGCTTCCAATTCTGATATCTCTTCCTAAGTGTTAGTTGCCTGGCTCTTATGCCATATATTTTGCTTCAAGTCACTGAACTGCAAATTGACAGATACCATGAGTTTCCTAGTTGGCATACATATTTCAGAGCAGTGATTCAAGCTATTGAAATTAGTGAGTCAGCATAACAGCCAGGTAACTAGCATTTTTAGAAGGTCAACAATAATTCTCTCATGACAGGTTTACTTTATGGGAATTCTGATAAAGTAATTGAAAAGGAGCCTTTGTATGGGATCTTTGTCAAAGCATGAATCTATAATCCTACTTCCACTTCCTACCATTGCCTCTGCCTTGGACTAAAGCAGGGATAGGCAACCTAAAGTAGGGGTGTCAGGGTGGGCGCGCAGTGTCATTTTTGGGGTGTGAAGGTGCAGGAATTGAGGCTGATTTGGGGTGTGAAGGTGCAGGAATTGAGGCTAATTTGGGGTGTGAAGGTTCAGGAATTGAGGGTGATTTGGGGTGTGAAGGTGCAGGAATTGAGGCTGATTTGGGGTGTGAAGGTGCAAGAATTGAGGCTGATTTGGGGTGTGAAGGTGCACATATTGGGATAGATCTGATGTCTATGAGGCGCTGTGGTTCATTGACATGCGGGTTGTCTAATACATGTATATTGACATTTGATGTGGAGAAGGTTGTTGACCCCTGGAATGACATAAAGTTCAGATTTCGGGTTCTGGTTTATAGGCAAATTCTCTTCTCTTTTTCCCTGTATGGAGTGGAAGGATCGGCACCATTAGCACACACATATTCTCAACAAAGAATAAAACCTGTTTGGCAACAAAGCCCTTCTGATTGCTATAAACACTCATTACTGTCAAAAGCTTTCTGTGGCTTGGTCCTACATAATGTGAAACCGTGCTCAGACTATGCAAAAATAGGGAGGAGGGCACAGCAAGCAGTGGGCGGGAGCAATAGCCAGCCTGCTAATGGCTATTGCAATCTGAAATGGCCAGTAGCAGGCTGGCTATTGCACACGCCCTCAACCTGCTGTATTTACATTCAGCTGCCGTCTGTGGAATCTTGCCACTGGCAGCTGTAATTCACGGCTGAAGATATTTAAGCGTCATGTGCTTACAATACAATTATTAAATATAAATGATAAAAGGTGAGAAAAAAGTCATTTTCGGTTTCAGCCTGACAAATTCTGCTGCGGGAGGTGCGTTGCAGTGCCGTTTATTACAATGGCACCCCAAACACGCCTCCCGCCCACAGTGTGATCGCCCCCGTAATGCTGCGCGTTTCAGTGCAGTGCGATTGCAAAAAATTATGCCTGCAGTTTTATTTTGAAGTAAACTTTGTTTGTAACACTGAATTTGTGTATTTTACTTTAATAGAAAAAAATTATCGCCCAACTAATCGATTATGAGAATAATCATTAGTTGCAGCCCTACATTGTAGTAATCAGTACTGATCAGTCGGTGTTTGTTCTTCACAGGGAAGAGTTGGTAAATATTTCACATCTTTAACGTTTCGCATATTTACCGATCCTTCGCTCTCCATCCTGAGCCACTCCGCTGCCTTCACGATCTCCATACTGACTATTCCTGGCTGTCAAAGCCGATGATCTCTCCTCCCCGCTTGCACCAGCTACAGCGGTCTATGTCCCCTCCGTTCCCTGCTGGGAGTAGTGGGGTTTGGAGTGGACTGAGTGCAGATCAACTAATCGATAATAAGAATTGTTGACAACAACAGGCGGGGATCTTAGGGGACACAGATTGCAGCATGTAACAGGATCCCAACAGAGAGGAGAAAGCTGCAGAGCAGCCGGAACAGAGCTGATGTCAGGGAGGGGGGTGCTCTCCTCACCCCTGTGTTGCAGGGGTCTGCCCCCTCCGATCCTCCTTAGGAGCAGGGGGGATCAGAGGGGACTGAGTGCAGATCAACTAATCGATAATGAGAATCGTTGACAATGATTCTCATTATTGATTATTATTGACAAAATCGTTTAGTTGTTTCAGCCCTATTTAGCTTCAGTACACATTATGTCAGAAGAACACCGATCAAACAAATATAGTGAGCATTTATTATTCTTAGATGGTGGAACTGCTGACGCTGGCTCTTAGACACATCTGTATCATGTAGTAGATTGTAGGAGGAATAATTTTTTACGTATACTGTATTGTCCAACATCTTTTACCTGTTAGGATTTTTTTTTTTTTGATATTTTGTGTAAAATTTCTGGGGTACAGTTTTGCAGTATATACATTATTACACATTTGTATAGCACTATACTTACTATATCGCATAGTGCTGTTTCATTATTTTGACTATGGTTATACTATACTAGTGGGCAGTGTTGTACACAGAACCTTTGGATTTCTGTCCATGTACTAAAGAAGCTTGCATTCTAATGCCTCCAAGGCAATCACATAGTATTATGCATTTATATACAGTAGCTCCAATACATTTTATTGTTCAGTACATGAAGACTTGAACCATTCGCATCAATCTTTGTACCAATGGAGGTTACACTGGACTGTCGCTTGCTATATCTGACATATTTTAGAGTGCCATATATACAACAATAAATTATCCTTATTAGTTTTAGCACCATAGGAGTGTACGTTGCAGTGTCCAATTAGGTGCATCCTTTTGTTAAATGTATATAGCTCCAACATATTCTGTGGTACCGAGAACATTGAAACATTGACATTATTCTATGAGCTAATGCTGTCTCCATCGTAGTCACATTCGATTAGATGTGTTATAGCTCTGACATATTTCACAGTGTTTAACCATTCATGTGAGTCTCTTTACCAGAGGAGCTTAAACTCTAATTGGTTCATTACAGTTAGATATTTTTATAGCTTTGACATTCTCTGCATCATATACATAGAAAATTGAAGCATTTGCTTTAGCGTCTGCAGAAGAGGGTTCGCTCACTTCTCGATCTTGTCACGGCAGAGAGCCGTGACAGGGGAGGGACTGGATTCCCCCCTCCCCGCTTCAATCCTCCAGCGCTGACTGGCGGAAGGGACGGGGAGGGGGCAGGTACAGCTGGCTCTGCCTCTAGATAGGCAGAGCCAGCTGTCACTCACGCAGCTGGGCGGATCCAGACATAGCTTGCGGTATACTGAGCTTTGGGTGACGGGAGGATGCTAGTTTGTGTCCTCTCGTTACCCCTAGGAGAACTATGGGGAAAAGCCCTAACCCCATAGTTCTCCTTAAAGCCCCACTTCAAGTTGCCATTAAATGTACCCATGCAGTGGGGGATCCCTGCAATGCGTGGGTTAAATGCTCTTTTGGCTAAGTGGGAAAGGAATTGAAATAGTAATTCCTTCCTTTCTCCTCTCCGTGTGACTGGTCCCCTGAGGCTCGGTTTACATCTAGGTAGCACGTTCGTGCATCATGTTTGTGCGTGTTCGTCTACGTTTGTTCTCCGCATTTGTTGTGAAAACCCATTAATTTCAATGGGGTTCTATATGCATGCAAAATGTGCGACAGGCATTTCAGTTTTTTTAATTCCGCGTTTTGTGTGCATTTTAATATGCGCAAATGCGGAGGCAGAACATGCGTACTCTCGGATGCGTTTGGGGGTGCAATTAACTAGTAACACGAGGCAAACGCGTTTTGCGAACGCATGTCAAAACACGCAAAAAATGCCCCAAACGCGTCTATTTTTTAAATGCGTTTGACACGCGTTCCCCCAATGTCCTAGGTGTGAGGCGAGCCTGAAATCACTTCACTTTGAAACCTTTTCTGTGAATAATTGCAAAAATCAATGTTCTTAATATATTTTCTTATCAGGTAGATTGTTTTATGGTGTAATACTGCATTATGGCCACTTGATGGAACTGATGAGCATAGAAAAGAGGTAGTTCCTATGCTCCTCAGCTTCTTCTAGTGGCCATAATGCAGTATTACATCATAATACATTTGACCTGAAAAGTACGTGCCTATATTCGCAAAATGAATGGCCCTGCAAATTGTTTATAAATAGACCACTTAGTGTATGCTGCATAAAAGCAGCTATGTTTGTTGCTTCAGACCAGTAGGGCAGGGGTAGGTGTGTTTATAAGAATTCCATATTGTGAGTTGCATATCATCTGAGATACAAAATATAAAGGAGAAAGGAGGTAGAACACAGTTCCTGCTCCCCTACACCCCCACATATGTGGCCTGGATTTTCACTTCCTTCTCACGGAGAAGCTTGCTTACAACTATCTGCAGCCAGAGCCATCAGGTACACGCAATTTGTGTTTTTCTAAAGATAGGTTTTATGTCATTGTTGCTAATAATTGTCACTGTTAGGTGTTTTAGACTCTCAAAGCATGACAGCTTGCTAATGTGCTCAGTTAACCTTGTGTGACTCATGTGCTTCAGTATTGGATTATTAGATCTCATGCTGGGAAGGCAAAATCAGTCCCTGAAAACATTGTTGATACTTTGATAGATTATGAGACAAACACTTATTACATCCATACCCGATGTGTACAGAGAAGCTCTTTCCAAATATGACAATGATATTAGAGATGTACTTTTATTATGGTGTGTATGGGAGTTCTCATTTACCATCATAGAACAGGTTGCTGCTGTAGAGAGAAGATTAAAGCACAGGTGAAATGACATTATGTGTTTGTATCATATTTACTGTATGTCTTCATAGGAAACCTCTCATAGAAGGAATACTAGAGCTACTAGATTCTTGGCTGCTTTAGTACTTTTTACATAACCTGGAATAATTCTATAGAAGGTGAAATCAGAACATTTGATCTGCATACCTGCCCTGGATCACTGACTGAGAAAGTAATAAAGCCCCAGGGTCAGCATGTAACAAACAATCGGCGTGTTCAGAATAAGTGCAGCATTGGCAATATATGAGCTTACTTTTGCTGAATTAGCTGCACTGCTAAGCTGTATTCAGGGCATTTTTCCCCTACTTTTGATATACATTGCATTAGGGAGCCCTGTCACTTTAATACAAACTCCAGGAAAAATAATTTACACATAGCACTGGGAGTGTAAATTATTAAAAAGTTGGGTGTTGTGTGTGGAGGGCCTCTGCAAAGTATAACAATCTTACCTTGCAGCATACTGTGTCCTGCGCACATAATGCCATTTTCTGGGCAGTGAGGAGAGGGATAGGTGTGTCTCGAGCAGTGAATGCTCTGGTTGCCTAACCCATCTCCTCCTCACTACGGTATTGCCCATTTACAAAATTCAAGGCATTCTGTGATTATTGGATCAATTTCAGGGAAGGGGCGGGAATGTGACATCTCTTCTTATGCAAACACAGAATGACTTTTATTTAAAGCAAAGCATTTTGTGAATGGGCAATAGTGAGGAGAGGGCTGGCGCTGCGACTGGAGCATTTCACTGCTGGAGTTGCACCTCTCACTCCCCTCATTTGAGGAAAGCTAGGCATTGTGTGCAGGAGACGGCATGCTGCAAGGTATGATTTTTGTGCTTTGCAGCAGCATTTGCAATGGTCCTTTTACCACCCCACTGATCACCAATGTAAAGGAGTATTTCACTAATCACCAGTGTAAAGAGACACTTCAATGACCACTAATAGACTACCACTAAAGACTGCCTCCAGGAAAAAAAGAGGTGGACTTTGTGGCAGGCTTACCTACTACATAGTTGTTAAAAGAGGTACCATAGGGACAGAACTCGACTGAACCAAATGGATAAGACCGAGGAACCCAATAATGTTGTCTGGCGCTTCCTTAGGTAGATTTTGTTTTTTGAATAATAATGGACAATAGCAAGCACATGACAGACAATCTCTGCCTTCTTTATGGATAAGAAATCTATGGACATGTAATCATCACACTTATTGGCTTGTTGGGCATCCAATTTACACGGGCATTATCATGGGGTTACCCCTCCTCTGGTGTTCTAAACAGTCATCACTCTTCCCGGGAAGGCTTTCCATAAGATTTAGGAATATGTTTGTGGAATATGTGCCCATTCATCCATTTTTGAGGTCAGGTTCTGAAGGTCTGGCATGCATTCAGTGTCTCAATTCATTAGGGCTACAACAATTAATCGAATAAATAGATAGTAATCGATTTATGAGAATAGTTGGCAACTATTCTCATTATCGGCTAGTTGGTCAGAGAGAGATTTTGTTAATGCAACAATCGACTAGTTGAAAAAATAATAATCGGGCAACTAATCGATTATGAAAATAATCGTTAGCTGCACAGCCCTACAATTCATTCCAAAGGTGTTTAAAAGTGTTGAGGTCAGTGCTATGTGCAGACACCTTGAGTTCCTCCATGCTAAACTCCTCAAACTTTATGGATTTAGCTTTGTGCACAGAGGCACAGTCCTGCTGGGACAGAAAAGGGCCTTTCATGAGAGACCATTCTATTTTCAGTAATTGTCAGTTGACATTGCTTGAATTCATGCACCTGTTAAAAATGGGTATGACTAAAACACATAAACTACCTAACAACTAATATTTGGAGGGTGTCCATGTACATGCATAGAATGTTTGGGATCAAAATCTGGATCGAAGTGAACAAGTTATGTAAGGCGACAACTGAGAAGGAAGAGGGTGAAGCCATATGTGCTGTGGACCATGGTAGTCTAGGAGGCAGATTATGGCTACAGCAATAATGGGAAACTTTTATGATGATCTGTTTTTGTTATTTGGTCTCTACAGTAGAATGTTCCCTCACCCTTCCACTTAGTTGTGAAGTTTGATGTCATTAGTGTTGTCCTTTTGGTAACTTGAGTTGCCTGGCTTGCTATATTCTAAGAGTTTGGGCCAGTGAGGGACGGTACTTCTGTATATGGAAGACATGCTTTGGCTTTTTTTCTAGCAGTCTCAATTCATGTGTTGGCCTAGACAGCTCTTCCTTACTGTGGCAGCTATAGATTGTTTGTGATTTGATTCTAGTATGTGGATTCAGTCTAGAAAGCAGGTTATTTGGGAAGTCCTCTATGTTAATCTTAGATTCATATCCTATTAGATAAGTATTCTGAATCTCCAATTTAAGTGCCCGTGCCAGACTGTCAGTTTCCTTCCAAAATTAGATTAATTTCAAAGTAAAAAAAAATAGTGCATCAAAGAAAAACTTTTTTTTTAACTTTTGGATATTCTTTGTTCATATTAAGGTCATTCATTACATTTGTTCTGGTGGCCACTCTCCCCTGGACTGAAAGTGAGGGAAACATCATTTTAGAAGAGGACACTTTTTCCAGTGACAGTGGTCTTAAAGTGGACCTTTACCCCCTTTCACTAAAAATCACATCAGAATTCAGCTCTACATGCTGATATAAAATCATATTACTTTCATTAGTTAAACCAACATGTTTTTAATTTACTTACAAATACAGTTCATCCACTTCCTGGTCCACTTAGGCACAAATGATGTAATCATGCCCAAGTGATGCATCCTGGAAAGGTTACATTAGCAGAGCATTGCTGGGAAATTTTATCTGTAATCTCAGGATATTTTAGGGAAAGGCATTTTCCTCCCCTGAGGTGATGTGCATGGACACATGTCCTATTCACATGTGCCAGAGTTCCAGGAAGTAAAGGGAGATGGATTCATCTGCCCCTAGTATAAACAGGCCTGTGAGAAGACTGGGGAGGAAAATAAAAACAAGGCATGCAAATAATAAAAAGCCGGCAATTATCTATAAGGATCTGTTTGTAGATTGTCATTACTAAATATTTCTAAAGATGTCTATATTGTTATTTTAAATATATGGGTAAAGGTCCCCTTTAAGAGGTTAATGTAATATATTGCATAGGGCTGCAGCTAACGATTATTTTCATAATCGATTTAATATTGCAGATTACCAGTTCTTAGGGTTGGCTGCATTACTTTTTTTTTTTTTTTTCCTTTTAATTTAATTTTTTACCTGGTGATGTGGCTAGTAAGGGTGGCCATACACTGCTCTATTTTTCTCATTAATGCAGCCATGACACTTTGCTAATCTACAATATATAAAATGTGTGTTTTTGGGTTTATATATGCTTAAGGCCTTGTTCACACCAAATGCAGACCAGATCCGGTCAGGTTTCTGCACATGCACGATGCGGTTTTTTTCCCCCAGGAAGCTAACAAGGTTATGAGGTCATTTCCTTTTACCTCTGACCTTTCATTAGCTGTTCCGATTATTTCCTGCTTCCTTTGACCTTGTTTCACATGTAAAATTGTTGCAACATGGATCCATGGGATGCAGGCATGCTCCTGGTGATGGTTATTATACTGCTATGCCAAAGTGCTGTAAGGAGACGTCGCTTTTAGGTGCACCCACTGATGAGAGAAAGAGATCCAAAGGGCCAGTTTGGGACTCTATATGCAGACCTTTGTGCACACCCAGACAAGTTTTTTTCATACACCCGCATGTCGATATCTAGGTAGGAATGTTTGCATGTGATGTTTTCCTTGTGATGGAATCTATCTCACACTCTCTCTCTATCACTCTCTCTCTATCACTCTCTCTTTAACTCTCTCTCTTTCTCTATAACTCTCTCTCTATAACTCTCTCTCTTTCTCTATAACTCTCTCTCTATAACTCTCTCTCTTTCTCTATAACTCTCTCTCTTTCTCTATAACTCTCTCTCTACTTCTCTAGCAATCTCTCTCTATCACATTGAAGTACTCACCACAGCTCTCCTTATCTGTCAAGGACATATCCTTATATCCTGGGAAAACTCTCCCTGCTATCAAACTCCACTGGTCAGCCTTCTTTCTATTGTTCTTATATTGAAAGTGTCTGCTGTGATATAGCTCAGGGCACTGTTGAACCATACTTATGAATCTCTCTGGGTCACAAAACTGGTCCACCATTTTTCCTTTGCTCTCCAGCTCACAAGGTCACCTTTTCCAAAGACAGGAAGTGACAAAGGAAGATTAGGTCATGACAGGTGACCATAGAGGTTTTTTTTCTTTATGGTTATTTTTTCCCATTGCATTGCGTTTTTGATGCGTTCAAGAGCAGATCCAGAGCAGGTAAAATAGGGCTTGCCGCAGTTTTTTCACCTGCTCTGGATCTGGTCTGGATCCGCACGCTGCGATGTGAACTGGAGGTCAAAATACTATAGGAATACATTGGACGCAGTTTTGATCCGGTCTGCACCTGTTCTGGTCTGGATCTGCTCCGCGCTTGGTGTGAACAAGCCCTTAGGGTTATGTAGCATTTCAGTCTCCTCAGAGTGGTGAATGAGAAGAGTGTTCATAGACATCCAGTTATTGCCTAATTAAAATCTACACCCAACACTGGAATACCTGCTAGTAAACATTTACATAACCCATGTCAAACAAGAGTTCTGATGACTGGTGTCCACGTTTTTGGCTGGTCCCTGCAGATTCTGTTGACCTTTGTGTGAATGAGACCCAGAGTTTGGGGCCTAGACAGCGATACTGTATACTCTAACTGTACAATGAAAATTCCTACGAAACTTGTTGAATAATGGTATCTGTGAAGCTGAAGTCTCTCTTTTTTTTGTAGGTTTAGGAATACCACTTGGGCATGCATTTTTCTGGATATTCCTGTCTTTTAGATTTTCCATCAAAAGATATAGGCTTTGGATGTTCTCTTATTTTAGCAATGACTCTTTCCAGGTGTGCTTCTGGCTGCCAATTTCAACATTACCCCAAGATCCTTCCCTTTTTCCCATTATAGTTGGGGGATGGGAGATGTGTCCAGGTGGCAGGGTTCTTTGAGGAGATTGTGGCAATTGGGTTCAGGAGAGTTGCTTGCATCCACATCTTTGGGATTTCACCGGGGGCTGGGATCAGAAATCTTCTATGAGTGCTGGAAAACTGCCTGTAATGGGAAGCAATTTATTCTGGTACTGGAGTCTATAGCTGTGAAATATTTATGACTAAGCTTGTTGAAGCATTGCTAGCAGTCTGCAGCTTTCTTCCTATTGGTCATGCTTTTGAAGGAAGAATAAATGCTGCAAAATCTGCAGTTTCAGATATGGTAGATCCTGAACTCTGCAAAGTGTGTCACCATTGTGAAGCCATGTTTCAGAAGGTATAGTGTTACTTTCATTCCCATTTGAGATTTGCTAAAAAGGAGATAAGCGATTTAAAGAACTCTTTTAGAGGCCAAGAACATCTGATACCTACCGGCATGCTGGGAGTTTTTTTTGCTTTTTCTCCAAAACGAAAGAAGATATTTCTATCTGACTGTATTAATCGGTGCATTGAGAGTGGAGAAATCAGTGCAGGAATAGGAAGTTCTTACATTAACATCATGTTGGCGCATCTATAGGTAAAAGTATAGATAGAAAAACAGTAGGTCTCTAATTTCAGATGATCAGTTCAATACGGGCTGCATGGTAAGGGTACAAGTATGAAAATTCTGAGAAGTATTTTAACAAAATGATTAATGTACCTTTTAGGAGGCAAGGGAACATATTCTGCTTCATTAGGAGTGTACAAGGTGAGGCAGAGCGTCTGGGCTGACTGCCAACTTTAGGGCGATAACCGTCATCTTTGTGGGAGCCAAAGCTGCATTTGCATTTTAGTTTGCTTCACTGTGTTTGAAGGTTGGAACACACTTTCCTCTGTCATCAGGTTCACCCAAACATTTATCAGAAAATTTTCATCAAGTGTGTTAACCCTCTGAAATCAAGACAGGTGATTTTTTATTGACTACTGTTCAGACATAGGAAAAAACAGGCTATGACAAAGAGGTTCTGCCGAATAACCGATACACATGTTATGTTAAAGAAATAAAGAATGCATCACACATAGGAACACTCTAAATAGGTGATGTGAAAACCATGAGCTCTGTCATGCCTGACCTCTCCTGAAATTGCAGGCACCCTGACTGTTATGGTAATCCTCTAAGCTTCAATACTTTAGGTTACAGACCACAAATGCAGATCAGTTCTGACTTCACATGCTGCATGTTCTGCATCAGTGACACAAAGTATTGAAACCAGAGGTAGTAGGTGGCTTGTATTTTTCTAATGATAGGTTAATTGTCAGGATGAATGTTTAATTAATTATACTTTCTGTATCGTAGGTTCTAAAGATGAATACAATAGTGAAAAATAACATGAAATGGAAAGGTTAGACCTTCATTCATGCTAGATGGCCTCATAGTCCAGCTGAAGTGGAGATGATTAGTGATGAGCTCGGGCGTGTTCGCAAGCGCCTCGTGCCGAGCCCGCCAGGAAGCCGTCAGCGCGCAGGGCCAATCACAGGTACTGAGACATTTCCCGATCTCTGCAGCTGTGGACCGGGAACATGTCTCAGTGCCTGTGATTGGCCCTGCGCGCTGACGGCTTCCTGGCGGGCTCAGCACGAGGCTCTTGCAAACATGCCCGAGCCCATCACTAGAGATGATGAATTTAAGGCCCTTGGTTAAGATCCAATGCCAAACCATGTATTTTGTTTCCACAGAAAACCTCAGTACATTAGGGTTAAGATATTAATTCATTGTGGAAGAGCTTTTGGTTAATGTACTACAAAAATAAATCCTGACTTCCTTGGTCACTGGCACTGAGCTTTTCACCAGATATTCCATTTGATCAACACATGAAAATGTTTTGCTTGGCACATGATGATTCAATGCTGATCAACAATTATTAAAGAAATTCATTACTAGAGCTAACATAGAATCTAACGTAGTAGATAAGTGGAGACAAAATGCACAGACATAAGAAATTCCATTGTTGTGCTTCAGGCCCTTCACACTGCTGCATTGAAAAGCAAGATCCTGAATCTTCATCTTGATCCTCTAGCTTGTATTTCTCCATTTATTCAGTAGAATGGGGTCCTTCACAATCAGGAGCAATATTGGTTGGACAAAGACATTTTTTCCATTTTGTACACACAAAAATATGAGTTTAGATTTGAAAGTTGAGATACAATGCCCACAAATGTGGCACTTTGGCTGCCTAATCAGTTTGATCACAACCTAATGAAGCAATTAGGTTAAGCTCGAGCTTAAGAGATACCCCTATGAGCCACATTTTTTTTATTCTGACACTTACAAAAATGTTCCAATGTGTTGGAGGTTCACTGTACAAAGGTGCCAATCCTTCCTTTTGTATCATTTTCTCAGTGCCTGTCATTTTTTCAGATGACCTCTTCTGTGTATGGGTAGCATTATTTACTGTTATCAATTAGCATTGTTCTCATCTATGTCTTTGACCTACATAACACCTCCCCCCTATGTTACAGAGAAGAGGGAAGGCATTCTCTCGTTTTGTCCTAGGGGGACCGGCAGCTGTTCTCCATAGATACAGTGCAGTACAATGAGTGAGTGAGTGTTGTCACTCTGGAACAGGAAGTGTGTTAGAGGCAGAATCACCAGGTAAAGGTAGAAATTAAGAGGAAAAAACAAATGCAGCCACCATATCTAAAGACTTGTCCCTATCTCACATGCACACATAGGAGGGCCAATTTGCATGTTCACAGGGAGAACATGCAAACTCCTTGCAGATAGTGTCTTGCCCAGGATTCGAACCAGGGACCTCCAGTGCTGCAAGGCAGATGTGCTAGCCATAAGATTTAACTGCAGTGGCCAAGTTTTTGCCATGTTTGCTGCATACAAAACAGTGTCTTCATGTACAGCCTCCAGTACTAAAAAGCATGAAAAGATGTTTCTTTAGACTAAATGCTTTCCATTGGCTGAACAATAGCTGAATAGTGACTCAGATCAGTCTACATAAGCTTTGTGAGTTATATTCCCACAGTATTGGTCTATTGTAAGCCTCACCTGTTAAAGCTGTGTGAATATCATATGAAAACTTTGTGCCAGATCCAATTTAGGGAGTTGGCAGGTTTATAACAATGTATAACAGAGTACAATAGAACTGTATTCCTCGCATTCACGGTTGTAAATTTACATCTCTAAAGACATTCATTTACTTAGAACATCACTGGCAGCACGGAGCAAAAATAAACACATTAGAACTAACCCAACATGATCGTTTGCTGTACAGTATAGGGATTCTTCCTACATGACCAAGGCTGTACACCAACAATTGTGAAAACTATCTCTTAAAGCCAAGTGTTTTTGCTGTGTTCCACCAGTTACCACTGGTCACCCATGTATCATTTACAATACCAGAAACCTCTGTCACATGTTGAAGATCTTTCCTAAACATCATTATGAGCCTGAACAACTAATTCAGCTTCAGTAGATGACAAACTATAACAACGGAATAGTATTTCTTCGTCTGGATAATTTTCTTTTTTGTGGTCCACTGTATGTGCAGCCCTCACATTGTACTTGTTGCCTTTGCCATCTATAGTTCTGATAAAACAAAAAATACAACACTGCTATCAAATAATTATCTGTTTGCTGCTCTCCTGGGCGAGCAATGGCCTCTTCTGGTTGTGTTCGTGCACTCGCCCAGGAGAGCTAATGGCCACACTTTGGCAGATTCTATTCTTGTTTTTGGTAAATAAGCCTCAGTTATACTTCTGGAGAAGCGAAGCATACATCCAAGAAACCTGTAGAGTCCTCCATCCTATCACCTATGTAGTATATAGATAACACAAGCAATTAAACGTATACTGATGAATGTATCAGAGACAACGAATAAGTGTAGGATGATGATAGCGTAATATATAATTGGAGGCTAATTGGGACTAATGTCAGGTATATTATGCCAATTTTTAGTATGCCATTTAAAGCAACCATTTTATAGAATACGTAATGTCTCGTTTACATACCTAAAAAGCCTGCTTTGCATGTAACTGGTGATCCTGCCAGTTCCCTTTAGTTCCTGTTGCAAACTGACTACACCAAGCATGGAAGCAGATCTATGTTGGTGTGGTCAGGTTGTGTTCCTAGGATTGCTAGTAGGCGTTACAGGATGCCGTGCAAGCGCAGGGTGTGCCTGTAATGACTAAAGTCCATTTTTCTGCCAAGCCCCCCTCCATGGCACCAAGCATTATTTAAGATCTACCTACAGTCCCAACAGATAGGCGTAGAAGAAACGATGCAACGGTCACTTGACCGCAAAGAAAAGGAGGTAAAAATGGTACCTTTTAAAAACATTTTTAAAATGTAATTTTTTTTCTTTGGCATGCTTTACCGGTGGATAAACATTGCTAAGATATAGATCACATGGGTTCCATTTACAGTTGCTTTAACAATAATGCAAAGTGTATTAGTCAGCTTTTCTATGAGATGTCTTTAGAGTCTAATTGATGGAGATTTTTCTTTAGTTGCTCCAATAGTAGGCTTTTCAAAAAGTGACCTAGAGATGCAGACAGAGGTGCCTAGTGCAGAAATTTTTTTATCGTTAATCGCTCTTAAACATTTAATATTAGGCTCCATTCACACGAGCGATTTATCGCACGTATTCATATGCTTGGAAACACGCTAAACATTAAAAATAAAATGCATTTCAGTGTACATTGTTCACACTAGGGCGGCATCTTTGCAGTATGAAAACGCACGTCCGACAAAGAGTGCGACTTCACAAGCGGATTCCACACGTTCCAGGCTATAGTAATAGCTGCAAACACACGAAGTCCGCGCTTATGTTAAGATTTGCCTGTTTTGGAAAATGCATATGCCAACACTGTTGGTAATAATAAATGCAGTGCTGCTTCAGCACATTCTGTGTATGAACAGGTTCTCTAATTGGTGGGGCACTTTGAACTAGTTGGAGTATTACAATCTCTCCATTACAGGATGTATAAAACAAATGCAATTACTCATTGCCAGCTAGTTACCAGAGTCTTAAAAATAGCCATGTGTTTGCTTGTTTTAGATACGGAGCTGGCTGTCATCAAATACTTTTGATTACATTTCTATTGAGACGCTGACTTCCTTTTATGTCTTTGTCCTTGCTCCAGTCTCTGTTCCTGTCTTTGTTTCATGAATTAGTTCTAGTAATACTTCCCATTTCCGAGGGACCGGCTGCTCCTGTAGCTGTGGAATCCTAATAGAGACTGAACATTTTTTTTCTATACCTACATTTCCTCCTATTTTTGAGGGGAAGTGAAGACTGTGTGTACATTGGAAAGTCACATGTTACTATCTACTGGTCTAGCTGAGTTTCCATTCAGTCTTAAGGGGCCAATCTTACAGATTGGGGTAGACTCATTCCACCAATCGCATTGTTCCAAGCAAGGTATCTCTGCATGCCTGCTTATGAGACAGGAAGCATACAGAAAAGCTGGAACATCCTGTTATTCATTTTGTTGCTGGATGGGATTTAAGGAACAGCATCTCTAATGCGAAAATCCACCATGAAGGTTTAGTGGTTTTCGTGTTTGCTTTTTCCTTCTATATTTCTGGTCCATCGTTCTTTGTTGTCTTCAGCCTTCATATTGTAATACTGAAATAGTAGCATATGGAGTTCAGCCGGTAAAGAGATGTGGTGTAGTGGAGTTATAATCTAGCAGAAACAGAGTCTATGTTTTCAGTCTGTAGGAATCTAGCCGGTTTCTGTAGGAAATGGCAATTTTTATACAATATCCTGTAAGGATACAAAACACTAGATTGCAACTGTTCTATCTCTACAGCTCAACACCACCACACTGCATCTCTTTATAGGCTGAATTCACAACGCTGTTATTTTGCATAATCTTTATTCCCAGCAATGAGAGCAAGTGAGAACTGACAATGGCAATCACATGGGAATAGCATGTGTGTTCATGTTATTAATTTATTTTGGTTCATGCTTTGTAGATTATATATGCACAGTTGGAGTGACTACTGTCTCAGCAAAATTATCTACCTGTTAGAATCTATATAAAATATGAGCTGTTGGTGAGACACGAGGGCAGGTGTTTAAACTTGGTTTTATAGAATATCCCATCTATTTGTTTTCTCTTTTTAAGATTTAGAGGCTTTTGCAGAGCTACTTGCCCATTAAATCTTTTGTGAACGTTTGTTCTGCGAGAATAAAGAAAAAAAGGAATGTTCTTGGCATCGTTTTTCAGGTTGAATGTAATACCATGATATAGCCAGTAGATGGAGTAGAGAGGCATAAGAAATATTAATTTTCTTTGCTCCTCAGCTGCACCTAGTGGCCATATTGTGGTATTACATTTTACTTTAAATGAAAATATACTAAGAACTTTGTTTTTGCCTCTATTAACCCCTTGTCGTTCACCCATTGTAAAATTTAGGGGCGGATGCTTTCCGGTGGGTGGACGTACATGTACGTGATTTACTTCCTGGTAGCGTGCGCGTGCGAACAGGACCTGCCAGGAATCTAAACAGCCGTTACTGGCTGTTATATACAAGCGTTTGGCCGGCTCTATAGCTGGTCGATCGCTTGTATGACCGTGCAAAAGGCCCCCCCTCCCTCTGCTGCCACGCTCCCCCGTTGCTGCCGGGACAGCGACTGCCCGTACTGAGAAGGAGGAGAGATCAGCATTTCCCCCAACGCTGATCTCTCCCCCTTCTCTCTCTGTCTAAAGGCAGAAGCGCTGTATATTACATCACTTCCGCCTTTAGCTGTCATTTTTCTGGCTGAGAGCCAGAGAAGAAGCTGGTGAAGCAGAAGCCTGCTTCATCAGCTTATTTGGGGGTCCCAAGGTGACAGGGGTCTTGGAGACCCCTGATGTCTCCATAAAGAGGACCTGTCTGTGTATATTGGCTATCGCATAGGGGGCTTGTTATCCCCCTATGTGATAGCAATCAAGTTAAAGGAGAACTATGGGGTCAGTGTTTTTCCCCATAGTTCTCCTTGGGGTAACGGGAGGACACAAACTAGCGTCCTCCCGTTACACTAAGCTCAGTATACAGCTCGCGGTATACTGAGACGAACAACAAAAAAAGTTTTTAAGTCCCCCGCCCCCACTTATAAACGTAAATACGCGTTGGGTGCGCCTATGTGCGAAAACAACAATTACACCACACATGTTATATATCGCCACAAACGCTGGAGTGAGGGCAATAAGTCTAGAGCAATCAATTACTGATAACACTAAATTGATAAACGGTTAAAGCATCGTCTATGGCCAATTTTAGGCATGGTAGTTTTTGCGATTTCACGGGCGCACGCAATTATAAAGCTTGACATATTTGGTGTCTATTTACCTGACATGACCCCAGTGGCTACCTCTGTTTCCCATGGTCCCTGTGTGTGTTGTAACCACCACTCCAAGCTCACTCTGGTGATGAACTACAATTTCAATACAAATTAGTAAATTAAACATGAGATTGTAGTCCATCACAGGAGTGAGTTTGGAGATGATGTGTGGATCTACAGCTGAGTGATATACAAATAAGATACATTTTTGTTAATAAGGTACTTGAATGTATTTTTAAAATGTAACTCCTGAGTTTAGTGTCACTTGAAGTACACATTCGCTGTTGAGTGATTCATTGCTTCGCACAGTTTAAGCTGTTGTCAGCTTTCTTTACTCTTGATCACAAAAAAGTTTTTTTTTTCTTTCAATAATTTTTGAGTATTTAGACATAACAGGTAATCAAACAAATAAGACACAGAGAGGTATCGTCAGTGGAAGCTTGTGTGGTGCTGTAATGGCCTAAATATTTGAAACCCAAAACCATGTTGTGCTTGATAGATGACCATTTTGAATGTGTTCTGTATTTCAGACGTTTGAAGCCAATGACTTGTATCAAGGACAGAACTTTAACAAGGTGCTGAATTCCCTTGTTCTCCTGAATAAAGTCACAGCAGGTATGTACACAATCTGTCAAGAAGAAGCTCATCATAGTGGGTTTAAGTGTGTCTTGTATGAAGGAATCTCTTCTAGTGACTGCTTATTTAAGACTGGATTTGTCAGCCTAATACTGATTCACAGTTATTTTGCCTCTACATATTACTAAGCCTGCATTTGTGCTTTTTCGGTGTGTTTTGTGTAGTACGTTTTTGCATATTTTAAAGAAAGTCGGCAATTATCTAGAAGTATCTGTTTGTAGATTGTCATTACTAAACCTTTCTAAAGGTGTGCTTGTTGTCATTCCAAAGATATGGGTAAAGGTCCTCTTTACGTTTCTCATGCATTTATCCAACGTCTGGATCCCAGGACATCTATATATGAAGAAATGATAGTGGGCTTAGTTAAAAATGTTTTCTTCTTCTCAGTCTTCTTCTTGCTGTGGGTGCAGACATAATCCAGACACTGAGATTCAGGTATATGCATGAGCCTAATAACTGTCCAGTCTAAAGCTGGCCATACACCTTACAATTATCTGCAGATTTTCTGTGGTCAGATGGAAAAGGTGCAACAGATTCCTCCATCTACACTTAACTGTGTGGATGGAGTAATCTCCACCTGGGCCAATCTGTTGCACTTTTTCCATCTGACCACAGAAAATCTGCAGATAAATTGTAAGGTGTATGGGCACCTTAAGAATGCCACATGTAGGGAAGGTCTTTTTCCATTTGTACTTTATCTGATAATGGGATTTTGTCAATTAGTTTGTCTAACATGACAATAACATTTTGTTCATAACAATAAGATCTTCACAAAGAAAAAAAAAAAAAGGGAAGCTGAGGCTTAAGCTGGCCATACACCTATAGATGATCTGCAGATTTTCTATGGTCAGATGGAAAAAGTGCAACAGATTCCTCCATCTACGCTAAACTGTGTGGATGGAGGAATCTCCCACTGGGCCAAGCTTCAGTATCTTGCTAGTCGGCCCCGCTGGCTCTCAAAACACCTGAACAATGCCTGCAACCAATCAGATTGTTCAGGTGTTTTGAGAGCCAGCGGGGCCAGCTTTAGGTAGCTAGGCAAATGCAGCATCATTTCAGGTGAGATCAATTTGAAATGCTTATGACCTAGCTCTGTGCTGCTTTGATCTCCCTTTCTAATCTCATTGACTTGTATGAGGAGAAAACCTGTTCTCACACCAATAAAAGCCTGTGTACACAAAGTGCATGCTGTGGAGCAAGTTCTGTCATACTTTTCCATGGTGTAATGTGTGGAATAGCGTAAAGGATAGTTTTATTGCATAAATTCAAGGAAATAAAATGTGTTGTCATTTTAAAAAAGTAGTTATCTTTTTTGTGCTAGAAAAAATTAGTGCTAAAATCTCTTAGTTGCCATTTGCAAAGTATAAATACCCTTGTGACCTACACACTCCTTGAACTTCACAGGCAGGTAACAAAAATATTTAGTTTTTCGACCTTGTATCTTCCTGCTCAACACACTAATCACTGATCAAAGAGCAGGCACAGGAAGCAGTTAGTGTATGTAAAGCCCAAACATTTTTTTTGTTCTGGATGGAGTGTGGAAGCATTAAAACCTCTGTCAAATTTGTATTGTTCTCTCTGTGTTAGCCCCTGTGGCTGACATTAACCCCTTAGGTCTTGGTGACTATTGGAAGATTTTTTGGGGGGAGTCCAAAATCTTCCAATATGACACTTGTTCTGGTGATAACTGTCTAAGATAGGGGTCTCAAAGTACCAGCCTGTGGGCCAATTTCGGCCCGCGAACCGGTACCATGCTGCCGGCTGACAACTGAGGCATGCAGTCACAGACCACAGACCTGACTTGAGGGAGCAGCCAGACAGTCTGCATCTGTGCGCTCTGACAGCCTTCGCTGAGCACCGGCCTCAAGAAAGGAGGATTAGTAAGGTCTGCACCAGCCAAAGGTGCAGACCATACTAATCAATCACTGAACCACCAGGGAATGTGCCCCCTCCCTGCAAAAAAAAATATACTGACACTGCACACACACATACATGTATACATACTGATATGACTAACAACAAAACATTAACACACATTCCGACATCACTCACAGAAATCCTGACAATTCAGGAAAGTCAGGAAATCACCAGCACTCAGTAGTAAAGATAAATATGTCCCTTTTATTGGACAGAAAGCGTCACAGACATCCAAATAAACCGACGTTTCGGGACCGCGCAGGGTCCCTTCCTCAAGGCAGAAAGATCTGAGGTCACATTCCTCAAGGCAGAAAGATGTGAGGTCACATCTTTCTGCCTTGAGGAAGGGACCCTGCGCGGTCCCGAAACGTCGGTTTATTTGGATGTCTGTGACGCTTTCTGTCCAATAAAAGGGACATATTTATCTTTACTACTGAGTGCTGGTGATTTCCTGACTTTCCTGTGTTTGCACGGCGCCATCCGTGGTATCTCATCACTGCAAGCACCACTTTTTTCATATCTGGCCGGGACTGCTGTGAGGAGTGCGGAGGGTCTCTCCATCTACTTGCATCCTGACAATTCACACACACAAACTATCACAAAAAAAAGAAATGACATTGCATACAAAGAAACCATCATAAACACATATACTGACAATATAAACACATGCAGACATTAACACTGGTATGGTATATAGTTACAATTTATTTTGAAGAATTACATTTGGCAAGCGGTCCCCATGAGAGAAGATAGTTTTTTTCAGTGCTCACCAAGTGAATTGAGTTTGTGACCCCTGGTTTAAAACTGGCCATACCCTGCTCTATTTTTTTCATTCAACCCGCGGGCTGTATTAAAAAAATAGAGCAGACTCCTCCATCTGCACTTTGTACACTGATCGAGGAATTCATGCTGTCTCTTTTATATTTTGACAGTGGCTCCTTTGCTCAGCTGATCAAGGAAAGCCAGCCAAAAAGGTTCCAATAGCAGCACCCACAGTGCAAATTTCGGCGGGTTTTTCAACAACTGGCTGAAATTTGCACAGTGTATGACCACCTTTAGTGATAATATCCACTCACTATGAAAAGATCTCTTCTTCCTGCCGTGCCTGAAACAGGAATTGAATGGAAATCTCCAGACACAGACAACAAATACAATCCTGATGGGGGTCTTAACTCTCTTCTATTGTACCCAACACTACAAAAAAAAGAGGTTTGGTTTTAGATACGCTTTAAGCTGATACAGGAAATATGCACTTTTCTTGCTATGCAGTCCAGCAGTTTGCGAGTGGCAAGAATGGCTAAAATCTTTAACATGATTATTGCAGCTAACTTTTATCTTGCTGCTTTAAGTGATTTGGACTGTTTAAAAAAATACTTTTGATATAATCTGTAGTAAATTATTGTAATTTATAAACATTTTATTTTTGTACTATCCTTAAAGGAGATCTATGAGGTGAGTGAAAATCACTCATCCTCATAGTTTGAGCCGATGTGTGACAATGAAACTGTCACAGGTCGGCTCTATAGATTGGGAAGTGAGCGAACACATACCGTCGCTTGCTCACTTCTCGATCATCTCGTGCAGAGAGCCGTGACTGTCAGTCATCATTCCCCGCAGGGATTCCCCGCTCCGAACCTCCAGCACTGACTGGTGGAACGGACGGGGGAGGGTACAGCTTGCTCTGCCTCTAGATAGGCAGAGCCAGCTGTCACTCACGCAGCTGGGTGGATCTCGACAGTGATGTCGGGATCCGTCTCGGCTGCGACGGTCTCAGGATACCACGAGCTGTAGCTTGCGTTATACTGAGCTTTGTGTCACGGGAGGATGCTAGTATATGTCCTCCTGTGACCCTTAAGAGAACTATGGGTAAAAACACTTACACCATAGTTCTCTTTTACGTCTTTCTAAATGATAGACTAGTTTCATCCTGTATGAGTGTAAGATTCATTTGCAAGTATAATACATTACAAACATGCCCAGGAAGTCTGGCCGTGTGCCTGCTTTATTGGTAGAATGTTTGCAATAGGGCTGTTTTATTTCTTCTTTTTTTTTCTTCTCCATCTCATATCCATCTCATATGCCTGTTTTATTCTGAATTGTTTTCCAGCTGCTTCCCTTTTCAAGTAGCATTTTCTAACCGGTAGTAATGAACAATGAGTATGCAAGTCATGGCAGTGGTGGAAAACAGACATCCTGTTCATCACCAATCTAGGAGAACATTGGCCATATCTGACTATTTACGCACTTCCATTTTCTTAACCCTTCCTTTTCTTACCAGCTTTGACAACCCATTTATTATTAATCCTTTCATATCAAAAGTGTGTCTTTTACCAAAACATTTTTTTTAGTTTTTGATAGGAGGAAAGGTTTACAATCCCTGTCTGTTGTTTTGTTTGTGTACCATTAGATACATTTTCCTTTTACTTTATAACCTTGTTTTTACAATTTTTTTTTTTTTTAACCAAAAACGTTTTAATAGCGACCAATAACAGTAGCGTTACTCTTAAAGATGATATCCACCCAATGGCCTCTTTTGTTATTGGGCACTCTGGCAGAAAAATCCAGTTTGGGCTATTCTAAAAGATGTCAGGATTTCAACTTAATGTGAAGAGATTTCCTCTCATTTCCTCTTTTGTCTCTGGGACAGGAAGTGAAAGGAATGCTCTACTATGTAGGCACAGACAGCTTCTTGCTCCTCACCACTCTATCCAGAAACCTGTGCTGAAAAAAGGGTGCAGGTTGCTGTTGTTTACCTCATTTCTTAAAATGCTAGTTCCCTGGCTTTCTGGCTGAACATCTTCTGGCTGCAGTACTTTGAGTCACCTGACCCAGAAAAGTTATGAAGATCAGAAGTCTTAGCGGCACCATCTGCACTCTTATTTAGTGTTGGTGGCTTATTAACCTTTAAGCTGGAAGATTACGAAAGCTGGATATGCAGCAATTGTCAATGCCAGGTATAGGTTTCATTTTAAAGGAGAACGTTCATAAAGGCAACATGAAGGCGGTCATTGTTACTGAGAAAATGCTAGTTCCCTGGCTGCATATATTTTCTGAGTAAAACCTGTGACATACTGCATGGGAAGCAGCACGCAGCAAACGGAAGCAGCGGCGCTCAGACCTTCACATGCAGTGTGTTTTGCAATTTTCGATCCGGCGCATAAGCTTGTGAGACCTAGCACAGCTGAGCGTGCCCGAGATGAAAAATTCCATCTTCAGCCAATCAGCTTGCGAGTATAAACCCACGTGTCAGGATGCAAAGTCCATTGAGTTGTTACACATGAGCCGATTGAAGCAGAAGTCTTTTTCATCTGGCTGCGCTCAGGTCTGCGCCTTGCAGCTTCGCTTTGCTCCGCGTTGCTTTGCGTGCAGTGTGTCATGGGCTGAAGGGATCCAGAAAGTATTAAAACTAGGCAACATGACAGCCAGGCAGTTAGCATTAGAAGATGGTGTGCAGTGTAGCCTATGTTTCTATTTACCTTTGTCCTATTTTTGAGTTGATAAATCTTTCCTTGTGTTTCATTTTTACTGCAGGAACTTTCTGATAAGTTAACTCTTCAGCATTACTGATCTTTAAGTTTGTAATGTAAAATAAATGCGTTGTGTGGTTTCTAGATATTGGCTTGGGAAGTGATTCTGTGTGTGTCCGTTCGTCTTCACATCGGATAAAGTCCTTTGATTCCCTTGGGTCCCAGTCTATTCTAAGCCGCTCATCAAAATTATTGCAGAGTCAATACCGAAGCCTGGTAAGTAATTTATATATGTTTTCCTGCCTTGTGCATGTTGAAATACTGGGCTGATTATTGCACATACCTTTTTTTTGTGTGCGTATTACTATTCTTTTTTTTATTGTACCGCAGTACAAATCAGTAGTTACTGAGACTTCATTTTCCAGTTTTTACTTCTAACACTTTACCGGATTTCTCCATCTTATGAGCATAGATAGGTTTTTCCTGATAGATGAGGCATGGGGATCTCTTAATTCAATTGTGTGTTCTCATCCTTGGGGAACTAATAGGTCTTGCAATTATTTACTGACATTATGCAGATATGTACATTTGAAGACTTTTTATTATTACGTTTATCAAATTAGTGCGCAGGTTAAAGATTTAGTAGTTTGTCATCATTCATTTATTTATTACAGGTATTTATATAGCGCTGACAATTTACACAGCGCTTCACATATTTGCACATTCACATCAGTCCCTGCCATCAAGGAGCTTGCAATCTAAGGTCCCTATTTCTCATACATACTAGGCCAATTTAAGCAAGAGTATGTCTTTGGACATGTTTAGTTGTTTATATAAATCATTCTAGTTAGGGATGTCCCGATGCCACTTTTTCAGGCCCAAGTACATGTACATCCCCTACCCTTTATCGGGCCTGATTCTGATGCTAGCATCGGTATCGGGACATCCCTAATTCTATTCATGTCATATGCAAAACTGCATGTGGGGGTCACATCTGGGGTTGAATATGTTAGTGTGGTATTTAGTTTTTTTTAAAATGAGCTGTGATGGAACCCTGAGTCAGAAAATGTTGGTGGTCCCCGGGCCCCCCACCAGCATTGCCACTCCTGCAGGCACACCCGCACCTATGTATGTATGTGTATATATACTGTATGTGTATATATATATATGTGTGTGTGTGTGTGTGTGTGTGTGTGTGTGTGTGTGTTTAAA
>NW_017306530.1:1087640-1197202 GCF_000935625.1 Nanorana parkeri
TATATATATTAGTCAAAAACGCAGTATTGCAGTGTGCAATGATACCTTTCTTATTGGACTAACAAAATATATAAAAGACAAGCTTTCGAGAGTGAACCTCTCTTCTTCAGGTCAGAAGCAATACCAATATATATACACACACACATATATGATAATTTATTTATATATAAGGAAACAAAGAATATGAGAATATATATATTTTTAAAAAATTCATATTGGTGGTCCGCGGGATTTAAAATTATGAATTTAGTGATCCATGAGGTCCGAAAGGTTGGCCACCGCTGATATAGAACATACATGCTTGTCGTAAGCTTATATATTCTCTGGGATGTAAAATGTTATTGTGGATTAAATAATTAGCTTTATTTTATTGTACATGATAGTATGTGTTTTCTTATGTTGATCAATTTGGCCAAAATTCTATAAATCTAACGGCATGTTTTTTAGATTTTATGAGAACAGGAGAGCACCTGCCGGCATCGGTATCTCTCATGTTATTTTTCTGCTTTCATGGTTTTGCAGTTGGTTGGAAGATCTGGATTTTGTTGCAGAACCAGATAGGATACAAGTCTATTTTGTTTTGGATTGCTACATAAGAGCTGTTGTTGATATTGCATCTACATGCTGAATGACCCTGCTAAAACATATTTTTTCTTCATTTTGGCCAATAAGGATCAGATTTTTATTGGCTTAATATACAGGTTTAAAAGGGAAGCATGGCCATCACCATCTGTGATACCAACGTAGCCAGGTCTTCATTGTTATCTAAGAACATGTTGTTCACGGTACAGGTTAAAGGCAATTTTTTTACATAATACGTAGTATTCTTAAAGAGCTATAAGTTTGGTTTAGAAAAATGTGATGCGGGCTGTGTTTGACTTTTGAAAGGTAATGGTTGTAAGGGACCATGAAGTGTAGTGTAAGGGTATCCAAGACGGAAGCACTCTTAATTGGCAGTTCTGGCCATGCAGCAAGTCAAACCAATGAGGTTAAAAAGTATCTTGAGAATGCCTGTCTGTATAATTTTGGTTTGCTACTGTGGTGCTACTATTCTATAATCGGGCAATTACTAATCTTCAAAAGTTATGTACTTGGCTCCATCCATTTTCTATGCCTTTTGTCTTTTCAGGACATGACCGATAACAGCAACCATCACATGATGGTGAGAGCAAAGTTTAATTTTCAGCAAACCAACGAAGATGAGCTGTCATTCTGTAAGGGAGACCTAATTCATATTACGCGGCTGGAAGACGGCGGATGGTGGGAGGGAACTCACAGTGGCAAAACAGGATGGTTCCCAAGCAACTATGTGAGAGAAATCAAGTCCTCTGGTAAGTGGCTCTTCTATTTATGATTGCCAGTGTGTCGTTTTTATTGGTGATCACATGAAGAATTAAGTATGACGCAAGATGTCAGTGAAATAGTGACAATAAGTGTAATTATTTATAAATTCATTTTTTCCCAGCACTGTAAATAGCAGTGCAAATACTAGAATGCTCTTAGATCATGTGAGACATATAGGTTCAAGTTCTTTCTTTCTTAGGGTCACTACACATGTTATAACCTGACCATTCAATTTTTGTACAATACATTTTAAATTGACCAAATCTATGTAGTACCGTAGAAGTACCTAACTAATCCATCCAATCAATCTGCATCTGACCAGGTAGGTCCTTGCACTACAAACTTATTGGTAGATCTAAAGGAGATTGTACAATCAGATTGTAAAGTGTGGTGAGCTTTAGAGCATCTCCACCATAGAGCTCTTTCCTCCAATGTTCTAAAGTGGCTTATCACAGAGCAGCTGGAATAGAATTCTGATGCTTTTTATCTGTAGTATTCTGTTCTCATTAAAGGTAGTGTTTGGATATTGCTTAATTGTTAGAAGGAATCCTGTATATCTAAGAATCTTGACTTAAACATGTTCCTTCTTGAAGTCTGTCAAAGGATCTGTGAATAAATGTCATGGCTGTGTGGGCAGAGCCACGCACAACCGCGCCATTTTCAGAGCTTAACGGCAAAGGGCTGGGGGTTGGCAAGATCACCATGTTGCATGTTGCACCCTGAATGTGGGTCTAACATGAAACATGGTTTTAAAGGTAAGCTTTAAGTCTTGAAAGAAGATTACTTTCATTTTATGTATGGTTCTAACTTCTGCCCTTAGGTTTTTGAGCGGTAGCTCATAGTAGCAGTTCTGCTTTTACTTGTGCAAGGCCGCTGTAGCCTGGTCTCCAAAGAAACGGCGCTGACCAGCTTTAAGAGGCTCACAAAGCTGATTGTGTCCTGTCATTGTATGGCGCAATAGCTAAGTAAGGGGGCAGAGGTGGAGGAGGATTAGGCACTGTCAGGATATGCAGGTGGTACAGAATTTTGCTGTCACTGCACTGATTGTGCCAAAGTGTTGTATCCTGGGAAGGTCATATCATCAGAGCATTGCTGAGAAATCTTATCTATAATCTTATGAGATCTCAGGTGAAAGGCATTTTCCTCCCCAGAGATGATGTGCATGGTCACATGTTGTAGTCACATGTGCCACAGTTCCAGGGAGTAAAAGGACATATATTAGTCTGCCCTTAGTAAAAATGGCCACTGTGGGAAGAATGGGGAAGAAAAGAGAAATAAGGTATGCAAAGAATACAAAGCCGGCAGTTATCTATAAGTATCTGTTTGTAGATTGTCATTACTAAATATTTCTAAAGCTGTATTTGTTGTTATTTTAAACATATGGGTAAAGTTCCTCTTTAAGAAAATAGGATTTTTGTCTTACCTGTAAAATAGTTTCTTGGAATACATTAGAGGACGCAGGTCCTACCCCTCTGCTCTTATGATCCACTATTGCTTTCGGACAAAACTGGGCCTTGCTCCAAATGGGAGGGGTTATACTGAACTGTTTTATAGCTTTGGTTGCCAGTATCTCAATCTCATGAAAGTGGCAGCATAACCCCATGTTCCTGATTACCATCCTGTGTCATGCAATATACATTCAAGAAATATATATATTTTTTTCATTTAAATTGGACTACTTTAACCCCTTGCCGCCCACCCATCGTAAATTACAGGCGGACGGCGGATCCTTCCCGGCGGGCCCACGTGAGCAGAATCCCGCCGGGAAGGATAACAGCCGTTACTGGCTGTCTCATACATGCGTTCGGCTGGCTTTATGGCCGGCCGATCGCTAATATGACCTCGTATGGAGCGCCCCCCTCGCTGCCACGCCCCCGCCTCCTTTGCCGCCGCCGGTTATCCCGGGCACCGCTGTCCCACCTGTGGTGCCCAGGACTGAGAGGGCCGGCACAGTGGCTGCTCGAAGAAGGAGGAGAGATCAGCATTTCCCACAGCTGATCTCTCCCCCTTCTCTATCTCCAGTCGGAAGCGATGTGTATTACATCACTTCCACCTTGAGCTGTCATTCTCTGCCTCATCAGCTTCTTTGGGGTTCCCTAGGTGACATTAGGGGACTTGGGGACCTGTGATGTCTCCATTAAGTGGACCTGTCATTTTTTTCTAGCTATCACATTGGGTGCATGTTAGCCCCCTATGTGAGAGCAATCAAGTAAAGTGTAAGAAATAAGTTAAAAAAAAAAAATGCGACCTTCGCAGTAAGAGCAATAGTTTTAGGGCCATCAATCACTGATAACATTAAACTTATGAGCAGTAAAAGATTTTAAAGCGTCGCCTATGGGCACTTTTAGGCATGGTAGTTTTTGTGCGATTTTGTGGGTGCACGCAATTTTAAAGCATGACATGTTTGGTGTCTATTTACCCGACGTGACCCCGTCTTTTATATTTTACCAAAAAATTGGGTAATAATAAATGTTTTATGACATAAAGTAAAAAAAAAAAAAATGGCCTGGCCAGGAAGGGGGTTTAACACCCCGGTCAGCAAGTGGTTAAGATGGTGTATGGGTTCCGCAGCAATAGCGGCCAGTCAGCACAATCATGTTAAAATTTTGTGCTGCTTGCGTCTCCATACAGCACCTATTCCTTCACCACCCCTGTCGTGCCATGTAATTACAAGGTGCGATTCTATCATTCTACCACAAAATAGTGCAACATGTATGTATGCACAGTAGCTGCTTATAACTAGTCCTCTGTCCTGTAGTCCAGTGGTCCCCAACCCCCGGGCCGCGGACCGGTACCGGTCCGTGGATCAAATGGTACTGGGCCGCGGGGCCCTGCACTGCGGACGGGCTTCACAGTGAGGGGGCGGGTCCTGTGACTCACCTCCCCTCCCGGCCGCGTCCGTAGTAACAGGCGGCGGGAGACTGGATGGGAAGGGGGTTTAACACCGCGGATGTCAACTGGTTAAATACAATTAAATTAAAATTATTAAATCAAAACAATCTAAAATATAAACAATCAACGTCCCCCCCTCAGCGGGCCACGGTAAAATTAGCAAACGTTGACCGGTCCGCGGCAATAAAAAGGTTGGGGAGCACTGCTGTAGTGTACTCCAAGAAAGGTTTTTTCGCCTAAAATCCTGATTTTTCAGTAAAAAAGTTTTACCACAATTAAACTCTCCTCACCTCATCTATTGAACCTTGTACATTGTTTTGAGTATGCAATCTGTATATGAAGCAGAAACGGGAGGGGGGAGTAGACTAAGGGCCCGTTCACACCAATTCCAGTGCGTTGCAGCATGGTTAGCCATTGACTTGAATGCACTGCCACACCACTTCCTGCCCCAGAACGCAGGGAGGCTTAAAGTATGTGATCCAGTGCATTCCAGCAGCTAACCGTGCTGGAACGCACTGGAATTGGTGTGAATGGGCCTTGAGGCCGTATTTTACTCCTGTAGTCTTCTTTTATAGTAAGTATAGTAAATACATTAGTATATAAATGTATAAATGTAGCAGCTTGAAAGGTAGATTGCACCTACCTTTCATGTACTGTGTGTGTATATCCTATCTATCCTATCTATCCTATCTATCCTATCTATCCTATCTATCCTATCTATCCTATCTATCCTATCTATCCTATCTATCCTATCTATCCTATCTATCTATCTATCTATCTATCTATCTATCTTTAATTTCCTCCAATGTATTCAGATCAGGTCCTAAATGGTAGCCAAGGATATCCTTGCTTTTGACCCAGCTGGATGTTCTAATGCATAGATTAGTATTGTTTTGCAGTGCATAGTGACCTATTTTCTGTTTTCCTTCATTATGCACTTGCGAGGGTTGATGTGCTTTTTGTTTTGTTTAAAATAAAATTCATTTCAGTACAGCGCTGCATGACGGAATAAATGTCAGTCAAAGTACCGCAGCGCTGAATACTGAAAAATGGCCTGGATGGGAAGGGGGTTTAACACCGCGGATGTCAACTGGTTAAAAGACCGCCATCTGGCTTGACCTTGTCATCAGATGAGACAACAGATAGTATGTGAGCTATGATTCCATCTGGCATGTTATGTTGGCTGCATCCCCCAGTAAGTGACAGTGAGATGAGGAGACAGTTCTGCATTGTTAATTACTACTTATGAGATGGATGTTCTTGCTTCAAATGTTATCGTTTTTAGGCACAATACTGTATAAGGTATTTTGTATTGTGAATTTTTAAAATGCTTTTTCTTTCACCTTATGGGGACACACTTGCAGTGTTATATGTAGCACAGAGTCCTTATCTGTTTGTTACCGAGAAATTTAGATTGTGTGTGTGTATGTGTGTGTGTATATGTGTGTAAAAAAAATAATTTGGGTTTGCAATTGTTTATAATGAGTAAGATGTATTCTCATTTCTCTCTAGTTTTGTGGATGAAAACAAGCATACATTATTGATTTGCTACTTCTCTTTGTACAATGACATATATTAAAAGTAAAGAAATGCAAATTTCAGTTTACAATGATATGAAATGGAGAATTATGGGGAGAGTGAAATACACTCATCCCAATAGAGCTGATGTGTGACACTGCAGCTGTCACGCGTCGACTCTAAAGGATCGAGAACTGAGCGATTACAAACCGTCATAAACAGGGAGCAAGCAGAAGCTGTTTGTGTTCAAACTCTCTCTCTAAATACAAATTCTTCTGACCAGCCTGAAGGCAGCAGGTTAGGGGGTGGGATGAGTGACTGTCTCAGTTTTTGATATTGAATTCTGTAACATCAGGCTATTTACAAAAGATCAGCTAAGAATAGTCTGATGAAGGTGTCTCCTTGAGCCTAGAACTTGCTAGCTAGAATTTCAAGTTTATAACATTTTTATGTGCCTAAAAACAATAATACATTGAGATGTTGTTAACCTTGAACAGTATAACAAAAATAGATAAAACTATATGGTCCTTTTTAATGGTGAACTCCACATAATAAATACAACAGAGGTGTATGTGACTTCTTGCTTTTATAGATGTACTTGCAGGTGGTGTAGGACTTTCAAGTCCTGGATTACGGTTGCAGGCATACTAAGTTCAATACGTATAGTTATGGTATATACCTTTTATGAAACGAGATTCTGTTTTTCGAATATCAGCCTTTGGCATATTGTACCCTAGTAAACCCCTTCAAATAAACATGCAGGGCTTTTCTGCCAATGTTGACAGGGGGAGTTTTGCAGATTTACTTCAGGATTTACTAATTATTATGCTTTTGTCCCCAAAAACGAGTAAAAAAAATAATAAAAAATTCTGGAAATAAGCAGTCTGATTATTTCCACTTCTGTTTCACAGAGAAACCGGTATCGCCAAAGTCTACATTACTGAAAAGCCCACCAAAAGGGTTTGAGACAACATCTGCAATCAACAAAAGCTACTACAATGTGGTAAGTACCTGTGCATGCTAACTTGTACTATTGGCTTAAATGGTATAACTGCATAATTGTTGTACACTGTGTGTGGCAACAACTCCGTTTCTTTATACCTGCCAACCACCTCCTGGTGTAAATTAGTATATATTGCATTTGGATGTCAATGGTCCCTTTTCTTTTCAATTTGTAATTTGATCAAATTGGTCACATTGACATAAACCACATTGTCTTCTAACAATATAAAAGTGTTGAAAAAGCCACTGTGTAATTGTATATGTTAACGGGAATCTGAAGCTACCATTTTGATTTCTGTGCAGCATACTAATTTGGGACTGTCATGTCACCTGCAGCTTGGCACCTTGTAAATAGTTTTACAGCCTTGGCATCTAGTAAATTGCCTGGCAGTCAGAGGATGGTAAGGTTCCTTTTTTTTTTGTGAGTCTTCCTGCGTTGCTATTTTTGCTTGTTGACTAATTTTCTTGGATTATTTCATTTGAAAGTGATTATTTAGTTATAAGTGGAATTTGGTGGACTCTCATTGCCTTCTTAATTCTTTGTGCTATTTAATCTTTATTGAGTTTATGGAACAATAAAGAATCTGCTTTTAGGTACATGTCAGTTTGCTGCCATCCACTTTTTCTGCAACAGTGTTACTAGTGACGATGTGTGTGAGCACATGACTGTGGTGGGCAAGCGTGGACTGAGCGACACTATGGTTTATTGGCAAGTCTTTGGTGTGCATTATAAAAAAGAACTAATGCACACCAAAGAATTGTCAATAAACCATAGTGTCACTCAGTCCAGGCAAATTAGTGGATCGTCTTTGGAAATAAGCTTTAGGCTCCATTCACACAGGAGCAGTTGCATGCGCGGAATCATTCTAAGCATAAAGAACAATGCATTTTAATGTGCACTGTTCAGACTATTGCTGGTCCCGCATATAGTCCAAGCGCGATTTCAGTGGCGGATTTCGCACGTTTGCGGCTATAGCCACAATCGAGTGGAATCTGTTGCGATGTAAAGATTTTAGCGTTTGTCTTCCGCATGGAAAACTGCGCTGGAAATGCAAATGCTATATGTGAATGGAGTCTAAAGGTGCCCATACACCTTACAATTATCTGCAGATTTTCTGTGGTCAGATGGAAAAAGTGAAACAGATTGGCCCAGGTGGAGATTACTCCATCCACAAACTTAAGTGTAGATGGAGGAATCTGTTGCACCTTTTCCATCTGACCACAGAAAATCTGCAGATAATTGTAAGGTGTATGGCCAGCTTAAGGCTGGCTTCACACCTATGTATTTTCCTTTGTTGATTATTTTTTTATTATTATAACATTATGCAGGTGTGTTGTCATGCGCTCTCATTGCCATGAATACAGCCTTTAACACACATTGGTGCATCAATAACTGATATGAGCGCTTTCAGCCTCCATATGACACTACACTGCACAGATGCAAACTAGCACCACTAAAAGCAATGACAAACCTGCGTGCATATGCATTGATGCACATACGTTCAAATGGATTCTTAATGTTCCTAAGAATGCTGGTTTTGACATTTCTATTTTCTGTGATAATAACTGCAATACCTTTTAAGAGTGTATTGTACTTTCCTATCAACTGACCTGTCTGTTGTTATATTGCCCCTCTTTTGTTGTATTTTAGTAATTTGTTATTTTATACTTGGCAAGGAGATATTTCAACTGGTTATTTCTGGGAGGTGTGGGTAGTCTTATAAGGTTTCTTCTTTAGAAATAAGTCATCTCTGTTTGTATGAGTTCCTGTTCTGCTCTAAGCCCAATTGTGGATTGCAGAGTATTATCAGTGTGGGTTGATAATATTGCATTGTGTTGATTGTGTAAAACATAGGCTAATTAATGTTAATCAGAGTAATGTACAAACAGTTTACAAAACCAGGCAGTAAGGGCTTGTGTCCATGGCATTAGGTTGGCATCAGTTGAGGATGCTTCTGAGATCATTCAGAATTCATTGACAGGTGCATTTGACCTGCTGGGCTGGACAAATTCCAGGAGCCAGGTAGCCAATGCCCCTTAAAAATTACAGCTGGCGCCCAGCTTTTGTTTTCTCCAGTTGTTGTCAATGGAGCTGGCTCTTAAATCCTGCTGTCACTTGGATTGGACAGACTGACTCCTGATTCCATATTAATTTGTCCACCCCTGTCCTACTGTATTTGTCCTGCTTCAAGCAGGTTTTGCACTCCAATAGACTTGTATAGGAATGCAAAAGGGAACAAAATCCTATCACACAGGCCATGACTGCGTTTTATGATAAAGCATGGTTGTAGTGATACATTGGATGGCGTTTAAGCTCTATGCATGTTATAAACCGCATCATGTGATTACATAATGTATACCATTACTGTCGCACAGGTTTGTTTTGTATGCCTTGTTTCACTGGTACTACAAACTATTCATCAATACAATTTTGTGGAGAGTTTTCTTTGTGTGTATAGTATCTGACTACAATCCACAATCATCTCTATATAGCATCTCAAACCCACATTGAGCTCAGTAGTGTAGAACAAAGAATAGCAAACATGTGCGAGTTTACCTCAGGTAGTGAAGACCCAGGAAACAGGACAGTGAATGAGATTTGCTTGAAGGACAACGGGGCCCTCTTGTGGTACAAACAAAAACAGGTTTGCTTGTTCTGTGTAGGTGCTTCTTTGCCATCACTTCATTGCTTCCATCTTTACTTTTTCAGTCATAGAGGATACACATTTTTTTTTCTGTGAAAGAAAATATTTATTTACATAAATACTAGATGGTATGAATAATTGTTTACAATGCAGTCACCAATGTTTTATTAACCACTGGCTCGTAATCATTAGTCATGACTGACCACACTACTCTAGACTGTCAAAACAGAAATCTGTCATGCTATCATGTGTTACTAATGTTTTCTTACACAAAATGTAACACAGTACCTTATTTTCTCTTCATGGTTAGTAATTATGTGTTTCTAGTTGAATGCAGGCTGTATCCAGTAATGATTAGTAGTCGGAAACCATTTTGTTGTAGGTTGCCTAGGCTGGGGTGTAGGGAACAGATTTTTTATTTTCTGACAGCAAGAGGTACTTCTTAATTCAAAATATTAATGTAGTTGGTAACATGAGCCCAAATGAATGATGTAAATAATTTTAATGAATTGGTCCACTTTAAATAAAGGCTTCTAGTGCTGTCTTACATTTTTAGTTTTGTTTTGCTACCACTTTTGACCACCACAGAATGCTAGTGTGTAAAATGCAAAAATGCGAAAGAAGGGTTTAATTCTGAAATGCAAATTCTTATAGAGAAAGCAGAGTTACAATGGCAAGGCAGACAAAGTACTTTTGAGGTTGGTGAATGAGGCTAGCAAGTGCATCCAGCCATTTCACTTACATTTATAACAGAATCACTAAGATGTATTTTGTAATAAAGATGATGAAGATGGCTGAATTTGACTCTCATAATAAAGGGCTGTTCAACCACTACCGTATAGACCAAAGCTGAACCCTAATGTGGTGTTTGTGGGTTTCCTGTCATTCCTAAATATGTTCTGTAATTTCTTTTGTGCAAAAGCATTGAGAACATCCTACCTCTGTTGTATTCCAGGCCTCAATTCCCTTCCTATCCATGTTAGAAGACCAGTGACCACTATGCCCTGTATAACTCTGGCCACTGGTCTTGTCACTTCCCCACTGTATTATGAGAAGCAAGCGGTGATGTCATTATATCCCCACTCACTATAGTGGGCAGACCCGTGAGTCTGACTGAGCCGAACACTGTATCTGCGTAATTTAATTGACAGGCCAGGAGTCTGCTGTCTGTCTCTACTCCGCATACTGCACGCTGTTACCGATGTCCATTTATGTTTGCTTAAATGGACTACACTTAAAAAGTGTAGTTTTCTATGAGTGGTGCTGGGAGAGGGGAGGACGTGACTTATAGAGAAAAATTAGACGTCTTCCCGTTGCCTGGCCGAAGCCAGTTTTCTGGTTTAATGGAATGACTTCACAGACTTTTTGGGTGGACTTCCAGCTAAAAGGAAAAAGTGAGTAGCATCTTATTTGTGTGATGAGTTAACACCACTGGTTAAACTTCCCCGAGTTTTTCTTTAAGATGAAGAGATTACTCAAAGCTCTGTAATTGAGTTCAGTTCTAACTAACTAACAAATTTCTGTTTGTTACAAAAGCAAAACAGCTTTTCAGTGGCTTTTTGTGTGTGACAGTTTTGCAAAGAAATGGACTGCGGCCAAATTTAGTTGTAACATATCCAAGCACAAGAGGCAGGGTTTGCTTGGTTGAAGCGTGATGGAAAGAAAATGTAATGGAGACAGGAGTTATGGAGGAAAAATGTCTCATTTAAACGATAATACCACGTTAAAAAATTAAATAAATAAATATAGCATATAAAATTGTTGCACAAGCCATTTTGTAATTTAATGTTATTAAAAACTACCTTTTAATATAAAACTGTATCCGATGTAATCCAAATCTGTAAAAAAAAATCAGTGCAGTATGGTTACCTGGAGGCGTTGTGTACATAGTTGGTGTACAGACCTCTCCCAGAAATGTAACTTCTGCTTCTATACCATTTTTGGCATCCCTTGCAATAGTCATTTCATTTTGGGTGAGATATTCCATATGGGGACTATTAAAGGGATGCACCTTCCCCTATTACAACACAGGAAGCCCACCAGCTGGTTATAATGAACCCAGACCCTCCCATTCAGGGACCAGTCTGGAAAGGGCATATTACAACAAACTGCTATTTCCTCAGAAAAGAATCAGTTAGGAAACTGCAAGAACGTTGATTACAATCCTTGCCATGTACACAGATTACAGAGAGGGAGTGATCTTTTTTTTGTCAACAAAAGTGAATTACTTTAATACAAAAATGGCTTTGCTACATTTCCGTAAAACTATAACTGCATTGTTCTGAGCACTCTGTCTCACCTAAGGTCCTGTTCACGCCAGGGCATTTCGTTGTGCTTTTTTTTCTGCACTGAAACGCATGCAAATCAAAATCCCATGAATGAGAGCCGGTCATGCAAATGCTCGTAAAAATATGCCTGTTATTTAAAATAGTCCTTGAGCTTCTTTTGTGGCACTTTTCAGCTCATTTTGCGCCATAGACTTAAATTGGAAATCAGCGCAATTTTCATATTTTTTTAGCTAGTTTTTGCAGCTGAGACGGTTTGTTTTTTATTGGATAACTGAAAACGAGCTGAAAATACGCCTCAAAACGCTCTTGCATATGAACAGAGAACGCTTGTAAAACGCCCATAAAAAAACACACAAAAACACACGCTGAAACGCTGTCGCCCTAGTGTGAATGGGGTCTTATGGCGTAAATATGGGCGCTTCATGCTCCAAAAGGGGTGTACTAAGGTGAACCTCTTGATCCAGCACCTGCTTTATCATGCAAGCTAATATTATACATGCATAACAAAATCAAATACTTTAGTTATAATATAAGATGAGGACCGCACGTTTCAGAGTGAAAGACTAAACCACAGTGAGTTACTGGAAAATATCACAGAAAGTTGGCTCCTAACATGATACACTTGTGTGTATAAAATTAATGGAGAACTGGATGAAAAACCTGTAATGAACCGATTCAACATAAAGATTCTTGCATTTAAAGCGTAGGTAAACCCAAACAATGATTGCCTATTTACTCCCCTTTGGTCTCTTATATATACTATTTAAAGATTTGTTTTTTATATATCTGTTTGAGAAGTGCAAAAAACTTGTTGACTGCCAGAAATTCATAGCATTCCTGTGCACAATTTGTTTTTTTTATCTTATGAAGCCTAATTAGCCCTCCCATATGTTGTCCAGATGAAGGAAGGGATTTGGTAGTTTAGCAAAAGACAACTGGGCAGAGCTGACACCATTCAGTCCACCAAAGTGCTGTGTTTTGTTAGCCCACATCAAGAAATTAGCAGTGAAGTGCATTCCTGGCTCATCAACAGTTATGTTTCTGTACTTGCAGGTTCCTTAACGGGATAAAACATGGGGCAGTATGCACATATTGTAGATATGTTTTTGTTTTGCCTTGACATACACGTTACACTTTTTAAGCCTAGTTCCAAATGAATTCACCGCTGCCGAAATTACATATATAGTTACATAGTATTTGAAGTTGAATAAAGACATATCTCCATCAAGTCCAACCTATTTGTGTATGGTCCTATTGGTGTGTAGTATGTATAGGTCCCTTGTGTGTACTTGTACCCCTGCATATTACAGGGGTACAATCTGTGTTGAGTTCTTGAGAATCAGTTCCAAAGCTATACAAAAGCATTGTTCTGTGCCCTGGTGCTGCTGTGTACCTTAGTCAGGGCTGTATCTATATCCATTGAAGGTAAACTGCATGTCAGAATTTGTACTCTGTGGACAGTCACTGACCACCATGACTTCCATACAGACCTGCCTCCTACAGGGAATTTTTGAGTCCACAGGTGGCAGGAAGGAACTACTATGTATTCCAGCATATCATGTGCAGTCACAGTTTGCTTATATTGCTAATGCGACAGACATGTTAGTAGAAAAAAGAGGTATCTGTACAGTGCCCTAGTGGTGAGATGGACCATAATCCACTTGGCAAAGTTCGAAACAGAAATTAGTTAATATTTATTACGCTAAGGAATAGAACTAAAATATATCTACAGGGCTTAAAAAATTTGATGGTGTCTCACCAGTCAGTCAAAAATGTCACCAGTCAGCAAGACCGGACTATAGCCTTGTAATTTATGTTACATTTTTTTGGGACAGATAGAGCTTTCTTTTGGAGGTATATAATCACCACGGGGGGGATTTTTAAAAAAAACTATATAATGAAAAAAGTACCATAATTGTAAAACAAACAAAAAAAAAAAAGTTTCCCTACGTTATGTTATAAAACATTTATTTTTACCCATATTTTTAGTAAAACATAAAAGAAGGGGGCACGTCGGGTAAATAGACACCAAACATGTCAAGCCTTAAAATTGCGTGCGCCCGCAAAATCGCAAAAAACGCACATAGACGACAATTAAAACGCTTTTACTGTTCATCAGTTTAGTGTTATCAGTGATTAAAGGAGAACTATTTTGTAAGTGTTTTTCCCCATAGTTCTCCTTAGGGTAACGGGAGGACACAAACTAGCATCCTCCCGTCACCCTAAGCTCAGTATACCACAAGCTGCAGCTCGCGGTATACTGAGACGCCGCAGCTGAAGCGGATCCCGACAATTATGCCGGGATCCGCCCAGCTGCGTGACTGACAGCTGGCTCTGCCTATCTAGAGGCAGAGCCAGCTGTACCCTCCCCCGTCCGTTGCGCCAGTCAACGCTGGAGGATCGGAGCGGGGAGGGGGGAATGCAGTCCCCCTCCTGTCACAGCAGAGAGCCGTGACAGGATTGAGAAGTGAGCGAACGCTGGCATGTGTTCGCTCACCTCCCGATCTACTGAGCCGACCTGTGACAGTCTCATTGTCACAGGTCAGCTAGAACTATGAGGTGAGTGGAAATCACTCACCTCATAGTTCTCCTTTAGGCTGGGCTCCCACCTAGGTGATCGAAATATATGCCACACGTTTTTACCCCGATTTACGGTCCACAAAACGCGCATCAAACGCGCACCTAACGAATACGCGCGGAAATACTCCCCAAAGAAGCTCCTGTACTGGGCGTTTTTCAGCGCATTCCGACTCGCGGAAATACGCCCAGGTGGGAACCATGCCCATAGGAAATAATGGGATTTCACTTGCTGCGCGTTTTACAGCGCGTTGATCAGCGCTGTAAAACGCCCAGGTGGGAACCCAGCCTTAATGGCTCTAAAATTATTGCTCTCACTCCGATGTTTGCGGTGATATGTAACATGTGCGGCACAATAGGCGCACCCGACGCATATCTGTGTGTGTATGTAGGGGGGCGGGGACTTTAAAAAAATGTTTACTTTTTACATTTTTTTAATGCTTTTATTTTTTTTATGATTCTTTAATTTTTGTATTACTTTTTTTTTACACACAACTTTATTGCTATTACATGGGGGGGCTAAGAAGCCCCCTATGGGATAGCCAATTTACATGACAGGTCCTCTTTATGGAGACATCAGGGGTCTCCAAGACCCCTAATGTCACCTAGGGACCCCCAGAGAAGCTGATGAAGCAGAGATCGGCTTCATCAGCTTCTCTAGCTGGAGAGTGACACTGAATGCAGGAAGTGATGTAATATACATCACTTTCTACATTCGGGGACTGAGAGGAGATCAAAGGGAGTTCGTATACTGAACTCCCTTCGATCTCCTGTCACAGAGCCGTGCCGGTCCCGGTCGCATCGGGCACAGCGGATCTCGGGATCGGCAACGGCAGTGACAGCTGCTGATACAAGCGATCGAGCGTCTATAGAGACGCCCGTTCGCTTGAATGTAAAGCTCCCGGCCGGCCGTGTAATTACAATGGCCGGCCGGGAAGCTGCTCGTCAGGCTCCACCGTCCTCTCGTCACTGACAAGCGGACGAGTGGATTTTTCAAGCCCTGTATATCTATATATAGTTCTTAAAAGGGAACTATGGACCAAACTTTTTTTGTTATAGTTCTCTTCAGGGTCACAGTAGGACATATATCAATGTCCCTCTCCGAAGCAAAACTCCGCATATAGCAGACTACTGCACGTTATATGCTGACAGAACAGAGCCGCACTGCAGCTGGGACGGATCCCGACAATATTGTTTGGATCCACCCAGCTACCTGATTGACAGCTGGCTCTGCCTCTCCACCCCCTCCCTGGCCAGCGCTGGAGGAACAGAGAGGGGAGGAGGGAATCCCAACAGGGAGTAATGACTGACGATCACCTTTCTCTGCATGGAGAATATCGGGAACTAAGTGATCAGCAGTATGTGATCGCTTAGTTCAGGGCAGCCAACAGAAATTCCGGTCCCCCCCATATATATATGCATATGTACCGCAATGCTGTACAGAGAACACTGAGCCAGTCACATCAGTCTCTGTACAGAGGAGCTTACACTCTAATGTCCCCCCACAGTCACACACTATGATTATACATGTATATAGCTCTGATATATACCGCAGCGCTGTACAGAGAACACTGAGCCAATCACGTCAGTCAAGCTTGGAGCGGTGGAAGCAAAAAAAAACAACTGGTGTGCAATATAGTGAAATGTAAAATGTAAAATTATACAGCAATCAATGCAGAATGGCACCGGCTATAGAGGACTTCAAATCCCAGCAATAATACATTATACAACAATGCAGAATAATACCAGCTATAGAGGACTACAGCAAATCCCAGCAATACACTATACATACAGTGTATAATGTATTGCTAGGATTTGTGGTCCTCTATAGCTGATGGTACATATACAGCGCAATATACCATCAGCTATAGAGGAATACAACAAATCCCAGCAATACATTTACATGTGGGGGGGGATTCTTACCTGCACACTCTTCAAGCAGCTGCCGTTCCCCCACACTGCAGTCTCCCTGCAACAACATGATCATCTTGGCAGGCAGCGGCGGGAGAGAGCTCAGAGCTGGGAGAGGCGGGGAGGAGGTGTGGCGTGAAGCGCGCGGTGCGTGGAGAGCCGCAAACAGGGGCAACTAATCAAAAGCCGACTAATCGATGATGGAAACATTGATAACATTTTCCATCATCGATTTTAATCGACTTAGTCGATTAGTTGTTGCAGCCCCGGTCCCATCAGTCTCTGTACACAGGAGCTTACACTAATGACCTGCTGGACACTAGACATGTGCTCCGGCAAAAAACTTGTTTCTTTTCATTTTGTTTTGATTCAGATTATTTGCATTATTTCGGGATTTGGCCGAAATTCGTTAGCGGTAGTCTGTACAAATTTTAATTTCCGTTTCATGTTCGTTCGTTTCATTGCAGCAAAGTGACATAAACATTTTTTTTTTAAATTGTCGCTTTGCTGCAATGAAAATTCGGCCACAAACGAAAATGCGTACAGACTACTGCTAACGAATTTTGCCCGGAAAACTAATTTTTCCGAAACGAATCACACATGTCTACTGGACGCAGGGCTTAGGGTTAGTTCACACCATAAGCAGTGTGCTCCGGTCCGATTCTGGCCTGCCCGCATTGCGGCCATCTCACTTTTTTGCCGGGCTGGAGGGGGCGTGGCGGGCCACGTGATCGCAAGGCACATTGTGCCTGCAGTGCTTTCGGGTGCAGTGCGATAAAAATATTGCTTGCAGCATTTTAATCGCACCGCACACGAATGCACTGCAGGCACAGTGCTGGCGATCGCATTGCGGCCGGAAGTCGTGGCTACGGCGCCATTCACTTCAATGGCCCGCCAGGCCCCCTCCTGCCCGGCCAAAAAGTGAGCCAGCCGCAATGCAATGCACATTAAAAAAAACACACAATAAAAACACACACACACACACAATTAATAACAATAGTTAATAAAAAAATGTCCCCCTCTCCTGCTCACCTGTTTTGCAGAAAGGGGGGCTGCATTCCCGGGGTCCAGTGTGGCACTTGGATTATCCTGATGGTCGAGTGGAGGATCAGTGTGATCTGCATCTCTTTCTGATGCAGACCATACTAATCGCTCCCTGACTGTCAGTGGCGGCACCACAAGGGAGCGATCAGTATGATCTGCATCAGCAAGAGATGCGATCATACTGATTCCCCACTGGACCACCAGGGAATGATTTTCATGTAATATTTTGCCGTTTTGGCAATGTATTAAATGAGATGTGGGCACTCGCGGCCATCTTTAGAAACCTAATGTGCAGTCAGTCACTGCAGTGGAGGCTGGGCTCCGCACGGAGCACCCCAGGTGAGGATCTCGAGTGTGCGGGCCCCGACCTCCTCCCCTGCTCCACCTCCTGCCAGTCACCTGTACGGCCGTCAGCCGATACTCATGTAAGGTTCCCGGGCCCCTCAGTCTGCCCGGGCCACTTACTTGAGTATCGTCCGTACCCCCCCTGACGGCGGCCCTGGCTCAGTTCTCGATCAATAGAACTGACCTGTGACAGCTTCAGTGTCACTCATCGGCTCTAATTATTCTCACCATAATTTTCCTTTAACTGCCTCCGGGCCGGCCGTAGTAGAAAAACGGCCGGCCCGGAGCTCTCTAGATCTGAGCGGGCGTCTCTAGACGTCCGCTCAGACACGCCCCCACCATGACATCTTGCTGTAGATTGGGGACCCGTTTCTGTTGTGTTCATATTGAAAGTGCCATAACCCATGGCAACCGGCAATCATATTTCATATACCAGCCTCCAACAAATTCAAAACTGGTTGCTATGGGATTCTGAAATTTGTACGTATTTTTTGCTCTTTTTACAATGTTGGTAAATAAAGCCGAATGTGTCAGAGGTTTGTGTTTGCTTTATTTGAGAAAAATGTGAACTGTTTAAGAGAATCTTCTTTCATTTTGTATACTGGGGTGTCTCTAAGCCGAGTTGTCTTTGCCATTCATTCCCTGTTTGGCATGGATTGTCTATCCTGCTCTTCAACAGCAAGCCTCTGTTTTAGTGCTCGTCAATTCCTCCAGTGCACTAAGGGAATGGGGAGACTATTAGATTGCAGTGTCATGGGCACTTCTTTGAGCAGCTACAGTGCTTGTAATCCACGCAGAAGGGCATGGCACAAGGGGGCTGCAAGAGAGGTGACTTGACATTTTTCTTTATTGTGTGATTGTGTGATGAAACTGCTGCAATGTTCTATTATCCATGTAAATTTGTTGTGACGTTTTCTGGAATTGCTGTTTCCATGCATGTGTCTAGTGTGTAGTCTGTGTGTTAACTTATACTTCCTTTTGAGCGTAGGGTAATGCTAAGATGGCAAATATTTCTGTGGGATTTAGCAAAAGTCTCCAAATATATAATAATGTAGTGTGTTTTCTGCATTCATAATACATAAAATGTATTGCCATGTAATGTTATGTTTTTTTTATTGTCTGAGTTTATACGAATATTTTGTACTATGTTTTAGATTAGGGAGGAAAAAGGTCTGAAGTACCTAGGTCAGGTCTTAAAGATATACTCCAAGCAGATCTGGAAAAATCACTTAGAGGGATTTATCAAAACTGGAGCAGACAGAATATGGAGCAGTTGTCCATAGCAACCAAACAGCTTCTCTCTTCAGTTTGTTCAGTTAAGCTTTGAAAATGAAAGATCGAAGCTGATTAGTTGCCATGGGCAGCTGCTGTTGATTCTGTTTGCTCCAGTTTTGATGACTCCCCCTCAATAATTAGTACAGTATGGAGTTCATTAGATAACTGTGTATTGTTCATTTGATTTAGTATAGGTATCTCTGTGTATTATACTGGCTTCCTTTTAATTCTCAGCATTGCAGTACTCACATTGTGAGAAGGGTCAACACTCTATTACTTTGTAGGCTGATTTAGAAAGTGCTATGAACCATGGCAGCTAAGGATCGTGTTTAACTTACCTGCCTCTAGTGAAGTCACAGATCTGGTTATGCTGTCTGAAAGGGGTGCACAAGACCGCCCGAACTGAATTACATTTCTTCAGGTGAAACATGGATGTGTTTCAGCGGTGTGTTTAGCTGTTTGCCTGGAGTTCATCTCCAGAGCTTTTATACGTAAACAGGTTTCTTTTGCTACTGACATTTTAAGGAAGAAGTTTGGAACGTTCTGAAATAGCAATGTTTGAATCTTGATGAAGGACTTGTGGAACAGTGTTTTATTTGCATATATTATTATATTTGTCAGGCTATGTTTTGTTGTTCTGGTCCAAGCAGCATGTTCTATTCTGTTGTGTCTATACTGTTCATTTTATTCACATTGAGAAAATAAACAAACAACTCTACAGAAACTCAAATGCAAACATTTTTCCCTGAGAGCATGCAGAGTCTGATGTTCACATCCTGAGCCGGTGTACCCTAGGAGCTCATTTCAAAAAGCAGAAACATTGTATGATGGGTGGAATTATTGGCTGCGGGTAAAATTGTACATACTGGTATTTAGAATGCTGTGACTGTTGAATGAACTAGTAGAATGCTGTGCATTTTATATGATCCAGCTGATGTCTAAATGTATGTCTGTAGCCCAGCCATATAGAAGAATTTGTGTTCAGGTGTAAGGAAGAACTGAATACCTCTACACCTAAATAACACAACTATGGCTATCGGGAACAATTCTCTCTTACATTCTCACAAAGTGAAACTTAAAAGAGAACTATGGGGTAAGTGTTTTTCCCCATAGTTCTCTTAAGGGTCATGGGAGGACATATACTAGCATCCTCCCGTGACACAAAGCTCAGTATATCACAAGCTACAGCTCGCTATGTACTGAGAGCACCGCAGTCGTGACGGATCCGGACAATGCTGTCGAGATCCACCCAGCTGTGTAAGTGACAGCTGGCTCTGCCTATCCAGAGGCAGAGCCAGCTGTACCCGCCCCCTCCCTGTCCGTTTCTCCAGTCAGTGCTGGAGGAGCAGGCAGGGGGGGGATGCCTGCGGGGAGCGATGACTGACGGTCACGGCTCTCTGAAGGGAGATGATCGAGAAGTGAACGAGCGACGGTATGTGTTCGCTCACTTCCCAATCTATTGAGCCGACCTGTGACAGTTTCATTGTCACACGTCGGCTCGAACTATGAGGATGAGTGATTTTCACTCACCTCATAGTTCTTTAATATTAATTTGGGAATATGTGAGTATGTGTGTATGCTTGCGTGTGTATATGTAATTTGTTTCTGACGTCAGCAGATTGTACTTTTATGTTCAGAAAAATAATTAGCTCCACTTTTGTTAGTCCTGTGTAATAAATGGCGTACTTTTTTTTTGTGGATTTTGCCTCTCATGCACAACTTGGTGACATACATGTTTGTTGAAAGAGCCATATCTTCTCTTATGGCCAACTAACTACTGTGTGACATTTTTGAGGCACACAGATACACTGGCATAGAACCAGTTTACTGTGGAGGTCAGTAATTAGGTCTTCAGCTGCGAATGAACTTGCAAAATGCAACAAAAATGCCCTTCTTCCCCTCTGTGAAGTTTGAAATGAATGGAAGCATTGAGTGAAAATGAACAGCCTTTAGTGTACTCACTGAATAAAACATCAAGGCTTTCTGTCAATGCTGTCCAGTCACTGAACCTAGCAGTCAGAAATGGGAGCATTATTTAACTTTTGAAAAGATGTATGCCGAGTCTGGGCATCCATTATATTAAGTGGAACCAGCAGTTTTAACATTGCCTGCACGCTGATGAGGCAAAATTAATTTTCAGGAATCGTGTATTTTTTATTTATTTTTAGCTATCTAGTTATCTACCTCTGGTGGTGGTATTTACATGTTTAATTTTTAAATAGTTTTTTGTGTTTGTACAGTATAAAAAACGGGCTACCTATAATAATGTTGTGGGTTGGGGCACAGATACAGCATGGCTTTTTGCTCCTTATGATGCTTGATGCCAGAAAATCTTTATTTCAAATGTTTTTCAAGGACAGGATGAGGAAGACTTAGAAGCTTTGTGGGGCTTCTATTTTTCTCGCTGCAGATATCCTGTTGCAGTAAAATCCTGACAGAGGTATTAACCCCTACACTCCTATCCAAAGCTGAGAGGAAACAATTTGTCTGGAGCTGCTGTTATGGTAAAGCAGGACTGGCATAGATAACTTTAATTCTGGTTGTGTGGTTTAGGAAATGGCTTATTTACATATTAACTGCCTTTTGAGACTAAATTGTTAATAATAGAACCTCTAATGCATTTTGCCATCAGAAAAAAAGGTTTTGTTTAGGCTCAAGATTGCTATTTGAGGTTTGCCATTTACTGTCTTTGTGGGCTGGGTAACATTTGGAAAGGCCCCATTATTGTTGCTGTTGTTGTTTTTGCTATTATTGTGCTTGGAGAGTAAAATGTTTGATTTCCTGCAGTCCAGAAAATATTAGCATTTGGCTACCTTAAACTGATATTAAAGTCAAAAGGATTTTAAACTCTTTCAAATGCTGATGAAACTGCTTACAATGAATGCTACTTCTTAATGTTTAAAAGTTTTAGTTTCCTGCAGATTCAGCTGGTCCCCCTGAGCCCTGGACCTGACTTCATGTTTTAGGGTGGCTCATTTCTCTAGCAGAGTGCTATGCAGTCACCCTTGTGTGTGCTACTAAGCTGTGCGTCTCTCCACAAACACACAGACACAGCAAATCAAGCTACTCCCTGGCCCCCTCTCCTCCCTTTCCCAAGATAGTAGATGAAAAGTTGCTGGAGTCTCCATTGTCCTTTGTGGTCTTGTATTGGACAGGATCTTAAGGGAAGCTGAGCTGAGAGACTTGGAAGCAGCTGTTCAGAAACATGATTCTAAGTGTTTGGGCTAAAAAGTAAAGTAATGCTTTGCTCGGCAATGTATATTTGTTTGATCTGCATTCATTATTGAAAAACAACTTTGAGAGTTTAATACTACTTTAAAAAATTAAAAAAGTTTTTAATAGCAATCAACAAGCTTGCGTTACTGATTAGGAATTGTCTTCTTGTATGCTTATCATTGTTCTAGGATTATTTTTTCATTTGCTGTCCAATTTGACAACTAAATAGGGTTCTGTTCAACTTACAGCTAGCAAATGAAGATCTGTTTGATTGGCTTTCTCTTACAAGTTTGCAGTAATTGTAGTGGGTAATTAGATGCTGACCTCAATGTATCAAATGCTGAGCAGTATTCGTGTTTGTAATAATCACTCGACATGGTAGACTGACTCGAGCTTGATTTAAAGGAGAACTATGAGGCGAGTGATTTTCACTCATGCTCATAGTTCGAGCCGACGTGTGACAATAAAACTGTCACACGTCGGCTCAATGGATCGGGAAGTGAGCGAACACATACAGTTGATCGCTCACTTCTCGATTATGTACCTCCAGAGAGCCGTGACTGTCAATCACGGCTCCCTGCAGGGATTTCCCCGCTCCGATCCCCCAACACTGACTGGCGGAACGGACGGGGTGGGTACAGCTGGCTCTGCCTCTAGATAGGCAGAGCCAGCTGTCAATCACGCAGCTGGGTGAATCTCGACAGTAATGTCGGGATTCGTCCCGGCTGCGACAGTCCCGGCTGCGGATTTAGCTCGCGATATACTGAGCTTTGGGTCATGGGAGGATGCTAGTATATGTCCTCCCGTGACCCTTAGGAGAACTATGAGGAAAAACACTTACCCCATAGTTCTCCTTTAATAAAAATCGGTAAAGAAGAGACTGCATGCGAAGTATTTATCAATCGTGTTTAAACTATTTGCAAGTGATCCATGTTAGGCAAGAACTGAGCATGAATTAGCTTTATTATTTGCTGAGCTATCTAGTGCAGGGCTCCTCCTCTTCTTTGTGGTAAAAGCCTGATATTTCAAACATTTATTCTTTTATTCCCAAAGCCGAAGGGCAGCAGACGTTTTGGATCCTGCTATGTACATGTAATCCTTAAAGGATAATTAAAGCCTCGGGTGTAAAAAACAAAACAAAACGCTTTGAAAAGAGTTAATACTTACCCGTGTCTACCCCGCGCGTTTCAGTCTGAAAATCTCGGGCGGCCGCAAAGCATCTTGGGGCGGGCGTATGCGCAGATCACATTTTTGGCCAGGACGCGAGGAGAGACGCAAGGTAAGTCTATGGACGCGTGCACCCGCATGCAGACACCGTAGGACAGGAAGTGCCAGCAAGCCCAGAGGAGTCAGCGCTGGATCAAAGACCCGCAGCAGCGCTAGAGGGACAGATGAAAATGACAAGAAAGAAGAAGATCGGATTAAGAAACATCATTTAAGGTAAGTGCTGACATTAACATTGGGGAGGGGAAAACCATTTTTGACTTTAATGTCACTTTAATAAGCCTGAGCACTGGGTGAATATTTTAAAAGGAAGCCTAAAAAAGAAGCCTAAATGGTACAACCTTTTTCAAAACTTGCCTATGACTGAGGAGCATGGCGTTCCTTGAAGCACCAAAGGCGTCAAGAGGTTGGGATGTTAGAGAACATTTGTTGGTTACCTTAGCTTAAATTGCTCCCCACTACCTTGGTGAACTAATAAAGGGGACCACTGAAAGCTACAACCACTTCAGTGGCAGGAAATAAAAACCTTCATAGAAATACATATAGGGATTCTAGTTAAAGTGGACCTTTATTTTACCTTGTTTCACCAAAAATCACATCAGCATGCAGCTCTGCATGCTGATATAAAATCATCTTACATTCATTAGTTTAAAAAAATATTTTGCTTTTAGTTACAGTTTCTGTAATTCCACTTCCTTGTTTTCTTGGGCATTTGTGATGTAATGTGCCCAAGCATTGCATCCTGGGAAGATTACATCAGCAGTGCATTGCTGGGAAATCTCATCAGTAATCTCACAAAATCTCCCCTGAGATGATGTGCATGGTCACATGTCCTAGTCACATGTGCCAGGGTTCGAGGAGGTAAGGGGATATATATTAATCTGCACTTAGTAAAAATGGCCACTGTAAGAAGAATGTGGAGGAAAAGAAAAATAAGGTATGCAACGAATAAAAAGCAATTATCTAGAAGTATGTGTTTGTAGATTCTCATTACTAAACATTTCTAAAAGTGTATTTGTTGTTATTTCAAAGGCATGAGTAAAGTTCCTCTTTATTTCATGTGTTCATTAGAAAACATTGCAACAGTGTTTCCTACAGGGTAAACAGGTTAGTATTTGTATGGGAAGGTGGGTTGGACCTGCCTGCCTGAGGCCCTTTAGCTATATGATATGATAATATCCTGTATGCCTGGTTTGTCAGTGAGGGTGGGTCACATTTTATTTTAAACTGTAAACATTTTGAACAGAACAGAATTTTGAAGTGCATCTATATACCATTTTTTGTTTGTTTCACTGTGACATGTGATCACTTGAAGTGACACCTAATATGTAAATTATGTGTTACTGTACTTAAATATTTTGTCTTCACTGTTTGTTTTTGACACCTCATCTAATGAATATATTTTACTTTTTACAGGTGCTACAAAACATTTTAGAAACTGAGACTGAGTACTCTAAGGAAATCCAGAATTTGTTATCCAATTACCTTCGCCATTTACAATCCAGTGAAAAGTAAGATTTTGCTCTATTACCTTTGTTTGGGAAAAGTTTTTATATGATGTTATCAGTGTTTGATTAAATGATTCTTTCTTTTCCAAGGAATATTGTACACTGGATTAAAAGCCTAAAGTAAATTGAGCTGAAATAGTTTTACCTATTTATAGTTACTTTGGATGGATGGGTTGTTTGCGTTTGTCTTTGTATTGTCGTTTTTGACTTCATATTACAACACTCAATTCAATAACCAGCTACATATTTATGCACACAAGATGATTGAACCTTATGGAAGGACTCTAATTTCTACTGTTCTAAAACAATAGTGATGGTCATTTATCACAGCCTGTGAAAGTGGTCATTACAGGCAGTTCATAAGTCTGTTGGTTCTTGATGTAAGCTTGTAAAATGTTTATTCCTCAAACCTCACCACTACAGTTTCATTTGTAATGAAGACCTTTCCGTTTTCTAATGTTTATAAAGACAGGTGCTCAGAGATACATTTTGCAATATTCAAAGAAAAGATTACTATACATTACGGCTGCACGTTTTTGAGTAGTCGGAACACTGAACAATGGTATACCACTTTTGCACATTTCTCAAATGTGTGATGCAAGCATAATTGTCAAGTGTGCAGCAAACAATTTAACCTGCCACCATGTCATTTTCGATTGCCTGTTGTATGATCTTAGAGTATGTTCCTGAGCTGATATAAGCTTATATAGCAAGCTTTGAAATATACATAATTATGCTTTGAGAATAAGTTCCCTTACACATGGAATGTGTTTTTTTTCTCTCTTTTTTTAAGGCTTAGTCCAACTAGTATCTCTAACTTAATGGGGAATCTAGAAGAGATTTGTTCCTTCCAGCAGATGTTGGTCCAGTCACTGGAAGAATGTACCAAGTAAGTTTACCCCCACCTCCAAATAACTCATTGATATCTCTGTCAAGCTCAAGGGAACCAGATGCCAGTTTCAGTAGGAAAGTTCAATCTGGTTAAGTTCTTCTGAAGGTTGCAGTTGTATAAATAATGTACTTTGAAAAAAAGTGTACCAATTATTAAAAAGGCAGCATTATTAACGTTGATCCCAATGTAAGTACTATTTTTTGCAAAGAATATTTCAGTAAAAAAAAACCCACACTGAAATGTGTGCACCTAGTACAAACAATTCTCTGGTAAATCCATTATTATTATTATTTTTTTTTAATCAGTATAAAAAATGTAACTCATATTTGGTTTCTACTCTAGATTGCCTGAAGGTCAACAGAGGGTTGGAGGATGTTTTATGAACCTGATGCCGAAGATGAAGAATCTTTACTTAGCTTATTGTGCCAATCACCCTTCAGCTGTAAATGTCCTCACACAACATAGGTAAGGTTTACTATAAACAAATACATGTTAGGATTAAACGATATTGAATGGTATATTTATTTTTTATTTGCAGTATGTTACTTTCTTTTTTTATTATTATTATTATACAGGATTTATATAGCGCCAACAGTTTGCGCAGCACTTTACAATTAAAAGACATTACAATCACAATACAATTCAAGACAAGACAAGATGGAGGGCTTACAATCTAAAAGCAGCAGAAATCGTGTTTGAGACTACAGTTTTAAATGCAATATGGATTACTTACATTTGCTTGTTTAAAAAATTATAAATTCGTCTTGTCAGCAGCCATTTCTCTATGGCAGGTTATTGCAGAGGCCTTTTTAATTTGTGGTGCGACCTAAACCTGTTGTTTTTTTCAGAAAAGCAAGTAAATTGTTTGCTTCTATTGCAAGGTGCAGATGTTAGAAACATTTATTTTTGAGTTAAAATGGCCAACACAGATGTGAGTGTATTGTTTGTAAACTGAAGATTGTCTTCAAAGAAGAGAGCAAACAAGGATAGAAGATAATGAAGGCCCAGATAAACAACTGCACCATCTACGGTTTGGGAAACAGATGCTGTACACGTCCTGAGTTGGCTGCTTTTTTAAAAATCACATGTCCTATTTCAGTGCTATCTGCGACCATAAAAAAATGACTCTGGGATTGCTAGCCGTGGATGCAGCTTCAAAGAAAAATGTTCATATCTGAAATTTAGAAAAGAGAAATAAAATAGGCAAAAGAATAGACATTGGACAGCAGATTAATGGAAAAGAGTATTCTGTATAGATAAGTTTTAATTTAACATGTTTGGATTAAGGTGGAATACCTAGAGAAAATAAAAGAAAGTTGGGGATTGCTTGAAGTCCTCTGTCAAGCATGGCAACGGAAATATAATGGTATGCAGCTGCTTTGGTGCTGTTATGTGGGAAAATGAGCCAGAAAGGTTACTACTCTGTTTTACAAAGTCATAAACCTGTAGTCCATGCTGGATTGATGTAAAATTAATCACCCAGAAGGACACTGATCTAAAAAATACTTCTAAGCTATGCAAAGCCTTTTTGATTTAAATACAGGACTCATAAGTACCATCTTTTATGGACAGGCTTCACAATCACTAGATATCAACCCCAACTAAGATGTGGGAAGAAAGTCACCCTAAGGTCTAAAATTCTCTACAGGCTGGCAACACCTCTGGAAAGGGCTACAGAAGACTGGGCTCAAATGTTCCCTTAATATCTTCAAATTCTGGCTGCTAAAATACTTGCTAGATTAGCCACCCTCTTCTTTTTTGACTTATGTCTTATTTTGCACTGATTGTGTGCGGAGGCAGCCATAGTGTTAGAAGTAGGGCTTTGCTTCCTCATATCAGAGCTTCCAGCAAGGAGAACAGTAATCAGCACAGTAGTAACATCACCAAATCCCACCCAATATTTCCTGAAACTATCGGTCAGAGAGAGCAGTGCTTTTGACACTGATTTTTAGCTAAAAGGTTGTAGGCAAAGGAATTCATAGGCACCCTTACATAATGGAAAAACACTGTTATTTATCATGAGGAATTGAAGACCAAAGGTAAAAAAAATGTCAGTGTACTCTTTAGGCACAATTTACATTTCTATATGTTCATTATAATGATGCCTTTTGATGTGCTCCCCCTACAGTGCTCGGGAAATGCTTTGTCATTCATTAAATATTTATTTGTAAAACAAATGAATAAAAAAAACCCAAACCATTTTGAGTTTAATTAGGTTTTTAACCACTTGAAGACCGGTGTGTTAAACCCCCTTCCTGCCCAGGCCATTTTTCAGTATTCAGAGCTGCAGTACTTTGACATTGATTCAGTCATGCAATGCTGTAGTGAATTTAATTTTATATCATTTTTTTGGGGACACATGGGGGGATTTATCAAATCTGGAGCAGTTGCGTATGGCAACCAATCAGCTTCTCTCTTCAGCTAAACTTTGAAAATGAAAGGTGGATGCTGATTGGTTGTCATGCACAGCGGCTCCAGATTTTTTCTGCTCCAGTTTTGATTCCCCTTAGAGATTTCTTTTGATTGTTCTTAATCACCACTGGGGGTTTTTATTTTCTACTACATAACAGAGAAGTTTGAAAAACAACAAAAAAAACAGGTTTTTCCCACTTAATGTTACGAAACATCTATTACCCAATTTTTTAAAATATAAAAGACGGGGTCACGTTGGGTAAATAGACATCAAACATGTCAAGCCTTAAAACTGTGCACGCACACGAAATCGCAAAAAACACTACCATACCAAAATTGGCCATAGGCGACGCTTTTTACCACTCATTAGTTTAGTGTTAATGATTAATGGCTCTAAAATTATTGCCCGCACTTTCGCGGTGAAAAGTAACATGGCGGCGTAATGGGCACAAATGTCGTTTTTGCACGTAGGCGTAGCTGACCCATTTTTGCTTGTGTATGTGGGGGCGGGGGACTTTAAAAAAGACTTTTGATTTTTAGGTGCAACAAATTTTTATGAGACTTTAATTTTTTTTTTACTTCTGTTTTAGTTTTTACACTTAACGTTATTGCTTCTAAGCCCCCTATGTGATATCAAATGACAGTGACAGGTCGTCTTTATGGAGACATCAGGGGTCCCCAAGACCCCTAATGTCACTTAGAGACCCCCAAAGAAGCTGATGAAGCAGAGAAATGGCACAAAATACAGGCAATCGGGCAGCTTTGCACGAGCGGGGGTGGGGCAAGGACTTTTTAAAACGCCCACCCGCATCTAAAAGGCTTCCACCCGTCTGTTTTATATATGGCCGCTTGACAGGAAGCGGTTTAAGTAATAAACTAGTTTGTCAATTAGATCTTCATAACTTTAATTCCCCTGTAGTAATAATAATGTGTATATTTTAGTTTATTGGTGTATGTTGTATTTATTTTTAACTTTAATTTTTTCACTGGGCCAGATTTGGCAACATTATCTGAGATGTACATGTGCATTTCAAAGAAACAACTTTTACACTCCTGTAATGTGACATAAGATTAGGTAAATGCTGTCCAAGCTCCTATTTTTTGCCGTTTGTGTATAGTTGACAGGTTCTTTGAAAGTGATCGTAGTTAAGGTGATTTTTGTATTTTTGACAAATGCTCACATAGTGTTTTGTTAGTAAGTAGTGAGAAAAGATAAATGTCTTGGAGATAGTTTAGCCCTCTCTAATGTTAAGATAAGGATATCTATGAAAATGTGAAAACCACTTTTCCTGGAAGAGTGAAATTTTTCAGATTAACCCCCTTGTTCTCAAATGAAGGAAATATTTCACTTTTTCTCCCCCCCCCCCCATTGTTAAATAATTTGTTGTGAGATATACATACATTTTTTTGGAGGTAAAAAATGGGCTGCCTTATGGCAAAATGGTTTTTCAAAATGATTTCTCTGTGGTAGAGGTGCCATTAGGTAGATCGCGATCGAAAGTGGGCTTGCAGTCCCGACCACTATCCCGCAGTGTTAGTACGACCGAAAGTGTTCTGCAGTTCCCCGCATGACCTGACGGTTGCGCTTTACACGGTCTGGGCTCCACAGCAGTCCTGGCACAGTACTGTAACCCTCCTGGCTGTTAGCACCAGGATATGTCTACTAGATACAGCGGCATGAAGTGGAGGACCGGCTGAGCAAGCTGCACCCGGTCCATAGTACATCTCACATTTAGCACAGAATAAATAGAGCACATCAGGACCACCAAGGTACTGTGATCTGTACCAAGCTGACTGTAGGGCAGAGAGCGAGGAGAGACAGCCAGAGGTGGGAGCGAGGAGAGACAGCCAGAGGTGGGAGCGAGGAGAGACAGCCAGAGGTGGGAGCGAGGAGAGACAGCCAGAGGTGGGAGCGAGGAGAGACAGCCAGGAAAGGCAGATCTATTGTGCTATGGGAGTTTTGAGTATATTGTTAAAATTGAACATCTGTATTCAAATGATTAGGTTTATTCAATTTTAATTTACATGCAATAGTCCCAGTAAGCATTTTAATGTGTTTGTTTTTAAAATAAATGTGTTTTTTTTTTCATTGGTAAATCTTATTAAGCTTGTCATTTGAAAAGTAGATCTTAACACGAAAAATTGTAGGCACCCCTGCTCTATGGAATCTATAGACATACGTAAAAAAAGAAAAAAAAAATGTTTTTTTAAAAACTCTTTTGACCAGATTTAAAAAAACAATAGTTTTACTGTAAATAAAAAGTATACGTTATTTGCAAATAAGAAAAAGTTTTTGTTTTACCAACTGCACATTTTCTTGTTGGACAGGCAGAGCCAGCTGTCACTCACGCAGCTGGGCGGATCCAGACATAATTGTCGGGATCCGCTTCAGCTGCGGCGTCTCAGTATACCGCAAACTGTAGCTCGCAGTATACTGAGGGTAGGGTGACGGAAGGACGCCAGTTTATGTCCTCCCGTTACCCTAAGGAGAACTATGGGGAAAAGCCCTAACCCCATAGTTCTCCTTTTAATAAGGGTTTAAATCAGAATAATAATCTTGTTACAATGGCACCTGCAAAAGGGTGGGATATATTAGGCAGCAAGTGAACGTTTTGTCCCTGATGTTGATGAGTTGGGAGCAGAAAAAATGGGCAAGTGTTAGGATTTGATAGACTTAGAAATGGCCACATTTTGATGGGTAGATGGCTGGTTCAGAGCAACTCCAAAGATGCAGCTCTTGTGGGATGTTCCTGGTCTGTAGTGGTCATGACCTACCAAAAGTGGTCCTAGGAAGGAAAACTGGTGACAGTATCATGGGCAACCAAGGCTCATTGATACACGTGGTGAGCGAGGGCTGGCCCTTGTAGTCCGATCTAGTAGAAGAGCTACTGTAGTTCAGATTGGTGAACAATAGGGCTGCAACCAAGTAATCGATTTAATCGTTAATGATAATTCATTATCGATTAATTGGTTCGATCCCTTAGCTCTCTCCTTCATGCTGGGAGGAGGGCACAGCAAGCAGTCGGTGGGTGCAATAGCCAGTCTGCTATTGGCTATTGCACCAGCCCACTGCCTGCTGTATTTACATTCAGCTGCCGTCTGTGGAATCTTGCCACTGGCAGCTGTCATCCCCTGGCTGAAGCTATTCAAGCACAATGTGCTTAGAAAACAATTATTGAAAATTTATAAGAGGTGGGGAAAAACGTCATTTTCAGTTTCAGCCTGACATATTTTGCTGCCAGAGGTGCGTTGCAGTGCCATTCATTTCAAAGGCATCACAAATGCACCTCCCACCCACAGTGTTATCGCCCACAGTGCAGTGCGATTGCAAAAAATTGTGCCTGCAGTTTTATTCTGAAGTAAACTGTAACACTGCATTTGTGTATTTTATTTTAAATTAAGGATGGTATTTATTTTTTTATCCAGTTCATCGATTAATCAAAAAATTATCAGCCAACTAATCGATTATGAAAATGATCATTAGTTGCAACTCTACTGAAAAAGTTAATGCTGGTTCCAATAGAAAGGTGTTAGTCTTCACTCTATCATGGAAGTGAGCTTGGAGCGGTTGCTACTTTACAACACACACAGGTTCCATAAGGAACAAAAGTAGCCACCTTCCAGAAGGAAGGACAGTGTCATCACAAATACAGAGATGATTTGATGATCTACAGCTGAGTGATGCCCAGATAGATACATTTTTGTTAATAGTTAGGTTACTTGAATCCATTTTTAAAGTGTACCTTTATCCATATCTTCAAAATAATAACAAAGGCACCTTTTAGAAATGTTTAGTAATGACAATCTACAAACACATACTTCTAGATAATAGCAGGCTTTGTATTCTTTGCATACCTTGTTTCTCTTTTCTTTTCCTATCTTCTGACAGTGGCCATGTTTACTAAGGGCAGGTTACTAGCTCTCCTATTACTTACTTAAATTCTGGCACATGTGACTAGGACAAGTGACCATGCACATCATCTTACGGGAGGAAAATGCCTTTTCCCGAGATCTCATGAGATTTCCTAGCAATGCTCTGCTGATGACTAGGCAATCCCAGTGTGCATTGCATTTGCAAATTAAAGTAATTTGCACTTTGAAAGCAGGAAGTGAATGCTCTGTAAGTGTAAGTATTTCAAAATCACGGCAGTTTACACCTGACATGTATATGTTATTATTAATCATCCATCATACATAGATGGATGCATTGGTAGAATTATATTTTTGAGTGTAAAGGTCCGCTTTCCAGATGTCTTTTTAATGCTAAACTTGACACCCCATAGCAAGCTATGTTTGGACTTCTTACCATCCATCGTATGTGTTAGTAAGTTGATGCACAGCGTAATTGTGGATTAACTGGAGCATGGATAAGCAAGGCAGTGAATTCTTTGTGTCTCCTGATTTCTACTTTCCCCAAGCTTGGCCTTGTGCTGGAGAGGTGATGTCATCCTCCCATCAGAATCTAGAGAAAGGAGCCCCAGCCTTCTATCAGGACACAAAACAAACTGCTCATAGTCTGTTGCAGCATTGTGCGTTGGTTCTTTCTGTACAATGCGGTGCCTGTGTGCCATCCTGAGGCCTGTTAGTGCTGAAAGTTCCTGTTCGATCTACTACAAGCAACAGTCAGCTTCACAAGTGTGAGTTGGATATGAAATTATTGGGAAACTGCTTGTGTACAAGTAGCTTGTTAACACGCTGCTGTATGTAAAGACTGCTATTGCACCTGGAATAACAGATGTCCTCATTCTGCATCATGTCTTGATAGGAGTTGTAGACAGGCTTAGGCACTGTACTTTTAATCTTCATTTTCTCAGGGTTGTTTTATCTTTCACTTTTGTTTTGTGTTTATAGAGAAAATGCTTTTAGGGGATACCCATAAAAGTTGGGAATATTTCAGGAACTCTGTGTAGCTTTGGGTTGGGTTAAATTCATTTTTGTGAAATGCTAATTCAGTGCACTTTCCAGTTATGTGCAAAGACTCCTGGAAATTCTCTTTTAATAGATTTCAAAGTGAGTGATAAAATCAAAATGTGCAAATTGTTATTCACCCATTTTATTTTGACTGGCAAGGTTATTCCTTTATGGTTTTGATATGGTAGATCTGTGTGCAGTAACTCAAATAATAGGTTCATGAACAATGAATTCTGTGAGGTTGCTGTAGATCACAGTACTGTACACTGACATTACACTTTGTTTTATTTGTATATCAATTTGTATTAAACTCTTCTTGTGAACTGTGCCAAACAAACTGAGTTTCACTAAACCATATAAGAATTGAGTGTATAATACAACTCACCATAGACATGTATTATTATTTTTTTTTTCAAACCACAGTTGAAATGTAACAATTGCTACAAATTAACATTGCTCCCCATGTTTACAGTATTGACTGGATTCTTTGTTGAATGTTGGGGGCACTTTATTGCAGGATTTAATATGCATTTTTGGATTTGAAATTTAAATCCCAAATATTCATTAAAACACAGGCACATTTGTGTACAGGTGTACAGATGTACAGATCAGCTAAGCTGATTTTTACTCAGGTCAAAAACTATTAACTGTAATAGGTTTGATTTTGTTCATGAATTTTGAAGCCGAAGGCCATGTTTTGCTTTTCAGGTGGTGCAAGCAAGGGAATTGCTGACTGAGCTCTTTATGGTGTTCGGAAGGATTTGTTGTTTTGTGGGTGGTTTGCTTGTTCAATGTATACTTGTTTCCTATTGTGTATCCTTAGAGTGCAGTGTCTGCAAGGTGAGCAGAGGAGATGGTCTAGGCATTATTTACAAGAATCAGAACAGACTGAATGAAAGAATGTTTTGTCCTTTGTGGCGTGGCTAAGAATTGTTATAATTTTACTGCAGATCACCAAGATACTGTGACAGACTGAAACACTAGGGAATCTAGAATTTCCCCCTGCATTCAGCCATTCATTCTCTTTTTCTACCTCTTGCCACCTGCTTCATATACAAAAAAAACCACAATACATTTACAGTATACATGGAAGCAGAGCATGTTGCTTTGTTGAAAGTACACAAGTATATAAAAATCATACAGCTTTATTCAAAAGAAGTTTGCAAACTGTTAAAGGTGCCAACAGACTGCTAAAACTTTGCTTGTATACATGTTTATGCTAGTTTTCCCTAATGCATGCACTTCCTTGATAGTAGGTCTCGCTGTGAATTAGTTAGACCGGTACCCATGGCATTACTGCTAAGGAGCATTAAAGCTTCCAGATTAAATATACCTCCTAACAGGAGGTGTGTTCAGTATGTGAACTTGGGGAGTCCAGTTGAGAAGACTTTATTGTATCTGGATGTTTACCTTAAACCCCTCAATGACTGTGGGCAATAGATCAACAGCCTAATGTGGGGTTTTCCTGTGAAAAGAAATTGTGTCGAGAGTTGAGAAAGTAGCTCTTGGTAATCTGTCTAGCGATTTATATGTCAAAGCAGTGGTTTAAAAATGCTCCTTTGTCTTCATGCATGTTGACTCCCATTGCTTATTTTTTGGCAGTTGCAATCAGCTGTCGGGGTTGGGGGAGAGGGGGTGATTAGACACACGTTACAGTATTGGTTTATGTTAAAAAATTTGAGGGTTTAATGTCACTTTAAATGTAAAATACACCTAGCCTTTAGAGACACTTTAGATTCCCTTTTAAAAAAATGTAAGAAAGTATGACAGACAATGCCTGTGCCCTGAGTTGACAATATCAGCTAAGTGATGTCTCTTCTGTATCTTTACCATTGTAGCGAAGAGCTTGGAGAGTTCATGGAGATGAAAGGTGCCAACCCTCCAGGTATTCTTGTGTTAACGACCGGCCTGAGTAAGCCATTTATGCGTCTGGACAAATATCCAACGTTACTAAAAGAGCTGGAGCGACACATGGAGGTAAAACATTTTTTGTTTTTGTTTGTTCGTTTGGCATTATGGTAAATGACCCCACCCCAGAGACCACAGACATGAGGGGCTGTGTGTGCTGCAAGAAGCCCATATATACCTTTGCCATGAGTGAGAGTTATTGATTTACATATTTCTTCATCTTTCTCATATACCATGTGCACATTTGCTAAAATGGTTTACTGACCAGGATAAACTGCTCTCTGTCATGGGCTATCCAACAATTGTGCAACTGCTAACCCTAGCATTATTTCAAGACAAAATGCAACACAGTAATTAGTTAATCACATCTGAATGCCTAATACTATCCTAATACTAAATGCATTGCATCGGTGTTTGCTAAGCTGTATTAGCCTTGTATGGTGATTTGACCTGCCTCAATTTAAGGCCGCAACTTGCCTAACCAAATAAGCCCAGAGCTGTCACTAGACACTCATTTGGGGCAGTCGCCTTTATGATAACGACCAATATTATTAGGGCTAAGCTCAACTCCATGTTATAGAAGTTTTGATTTGCAATGTCATGATAACATTTAAAATATTTGAATCAATTATTGCAAAGAAACTCATTTAATAGGAGTCTCTCTGTTTGTTTTCAGGATTATCACCCAGATAGACCAGATATACAGAAATCCATGACATCTTTCAAGAACCTGTCGGTAAACACTCAGTGTGAAATTTCATCAGTTTTTTGTTCATGGCTTTTTGAAATTTTAGGAATTTTCTGTGTTTTCCAATCTGATTATAAATATTGTTGTGTCTAATATAAAACGCTTTGGTCATTTGTGAATTTGTCATATTAACAGTGGTTAAAAACAACTAAGGTCATTGAGAGTAAAGTATGTGAATTTTTAATATTAGTAATTATTGCAACCTATAGTAGCACAACTAAATGCTTCCTGTACAGGCAGTCCCCGGGTTACATACAAGTTAGGGACTGTAGGTTTGTACTTAAGTTAAATTTGTATGCAAGTCGGAACAGGTAAATTTTTTAAGTGTAGCTCCAGCCCAAATTTTTTTTTTTCGTTTTGGATAGCATAGGGAAGGGTCACGTTTTGCTTTGCTGTTTGTTCCTGTTGTTCAGAAGATAAAAAAGTTGTATTATTTAAAATGACACCAAAAAAAGTTTTTTTTTTTTCTATTTTTAATTTTATTTTATAAACTTAATTTTTTTTATTTGTTTGCATTTTTTATTTTTATTTAACTTTTTTTTTTTTTACATTTTTTTGTCTTTTTAAATTTATTTATAAAAAAAAAAAAACTTTTTATTTTTTGCATTTTAATGCTGGGAGCAATAGCCAGCCTGCTATTTCAACCTTGGATATTTCAAATTGCAATAGCCAATAGCAGGCTGGCTATTGCATCTGCCCACTTCCTGCTGTCAATCAGCAGAGGATGGGCCTGAAGGAGAAAGTTCTCTATCAGGTCCTCCCATGTTGATTGACAGCAGGCAGTAGGCGGGTGCAATAGCCAGCTTGCTATTGGCTATTGCATTGATGAAGAGAAGGCAGGGGAGTGGGGCAGAGGAGCCGCAGCCGGGTTTTTGATAGAACACTGGACCAGGGGAGCTGAGAATCGTCCGGACCGTGGAAGCCGACGGACCGGCGGAAGAGGAGGCCGGGACAGCAGCGGAGGTACCGGGGGCAGCGGAGGAATGCATCGGTCTGTGTCCCTGCTGCCTCCGCCAACACAGGCGGGCAGAGCAGCGGGGATTTGAAGGGACACAGGCCGCTGCAGCCACAGTTCTCCTAAATGTACCGGCAGCTGGCTTACTTCTTACTTACTTAACCGGCATGATTTACTTCTGGCTTTAATTATCATGTTGCTTGAACCAAACAACTGAGTTTTAGATCACATACCCTGATATCACATTGTAGCATTTTCATGTAATCTGGAATTTATTAGTTGCTCATTTATTTCCAGCTACCTAGGTCTTGGGGCAGTGAAGCAGCCTTAAGCTATTAAATTCTCTTTACCAACCTTTATAGTTGGGATAATGTGCTAATCCGTATTGCATTCTCTCAAAGTATAACACTATTTATATTTACCACAAAGTTAAACTTTTTCTTAATCTTAACATTAACAAGACATGTTTTTTTATAGTACTGTTTAATTTGGGGGATGGGTGGTATTTAGCCTATGTGAGGCAATTCTTATGGTAAACTTTTATCAATTTTATGCAACTGTCATCAAAGCCAAGAAATGCCTGTGAATCTTGCAAGGCTTCTTGGGCATCTAAGGATTGCATAGCCTGTCTGTGCACTGATCTTAGCTAGAAACCCATTTCTTTTTTAAAGGTGTTCTTTGTTTATTTGACATATTTAGAGTACAACAACAGACACAGTAACCACTGTGTTGAAGAACTATAAAGGGCAGCTATGCAGAGCCAGGAAATAGTAAAAACCTGGGATATAAAATGATACTCACATTTATACAAACAGACATATAATACATTTCTCCCTTCCAGCCAAGGATACAGCTCAAATCAATTAGTTGAAAGGTAGCAAAAAAAAAAAGCAAGTATAAATGTAAAGATCTAGAAGGGTTTATCTGATGAGGAATCCAGCCATGGTTGCCAAATTTAATAACATTTACGAGGGCAGGCTCCGCATATGCATATTTTATATTTAGTGTGTTCTTAATTTACTTGGTAATTGATGTAAGAATTAGAGGATTGACATTTTTCCTTCCTTTTGACCTTCTTAGCTTGATGTAAAATCAGCCAAAACATAGTGTGTGCATGTAGAAGAGGTACAAAGCCTTTGAGAATGCCTAGAATGCAAACCTCTGTAGTCCCTGGTGCATTGAAGTTCAGATGGGTATCTAGGGCAGATAGTAAACTGTTCTAAAAAGCATCAAGACAGGGACAAGACTAGTACATATATAACATGTTAGCTGGCCATGCATTACAACTAGGGCATTGAGCATTTGATCCAAGACCCAAGGACAAGACCAATACATATGGAACAAATTAGCTGACCATGTACTACAGCTGGGGCATTGAATCCAAGATCTTCTGGTGTATTGTTCAACTGATGGATAATTTTTACTTGAGCAAGCTTGTCTGCAGTACTAATAATATCTATTAACTGGGTATCTGTGACCTTCTCCAATCCCCTTTTCCACAAGCCTAGGTATTGATTGCAACTATTTGCAGTGGGATGCAGCTAATGGTTGGACCCCTTTAGTATGTTCGTAGATTTTGTTTGTTCTATGATTTTAAAAGCAGTGGTCTTCGGAGGGTTGGGGGGAGGACAATCAACTCCAGAGTCCTGAAAGCAACTGTATTTGAAGAAACAATTCTTGCTGACTTGTGTTTTCTACTGAAGAGCCTCAAAGGATAGAAATTAACCATTTTAAAACAACTGTAAGAGGTAGACAGTACCTTTCCTTAACCACCAAGTAGAGCCAGGCGAGTTGTAAAGTGCCTTTAATTTACAGTTGTGCCACAGAGGAGTCTGAAGTGACACATGGCATTGAGAAGGCATGAGAATGCCCTCAGCCTCAATGCAGGCCAGTAAGGAAAAATCTAATGGAGACCACATATCACAGTTCTGCAGGGTAGCTTTATGGATGTCATCCAGTAAAGCTTGGGAGGAAAGTCTTTTATTACTGCCAGAAGCGCAGTAGATGGACTGGAGTTGGCTTGGAGGAGAACTATGAGGTGAGTGCTTTTCACTCACCTCATAGTTCTAGCCGACCTGTGACAATGAGACTGTCACAGGTCGGCTCAGTAGATCGGGAAGTGAGCGAACACTTACTGGCGTTCACTCACTTCTCGATCCTGTCACAGCTCTCTGCCGTGACACGGGAGTGGCTGGATTCCCCCCTCTCCGCTCCGATCCTCCAGCGCTGACTGGCGGAACGGCCGGGGGAGGAGGCGGGTACAGCTGGTTCTGCCTCTAGATGGGCAGATCCAGCTGTCACTCATGTAGCTGGGCGGATCCATACATAATTGTCGGGATCCGCTTCAGCTGTGGCGTCTCAGTATACCGCGAGCTGTAGCTCCCAGTAGATCGCAGTATACTGAGCTTAGGGTGACAGGAGGACGCTAGTTTGTGTCCCCCCGTTACCCTAAGGAGAACTATGGGGAAAAGCCCTAACCCCATAGCTCCCCTATAATGGAGCCAGTCATAAATATATGTCAGTTGGGAAACAATAAAGTAATTAGGTTAGGGCTGGCCATGCCCACCTCTGCCTGTGTAGCTTGCACAAAAGATCTGGCTATTCTTGGAAGGGGATTGCTCCAAATAAATGTAGAGAGATTCAATACACTGGATTAGTTGCTGGGATAGAAGTATCAGGAATGACCTAGGAACATAAAGAAATGTGGGGAGGAACATTATCTGTATTAGGAATTATGCTGCCAAAGTTCTGTTTCAAATGCTGATTTTGGCAATGGCTTACCTCCTTATTCCCAGTTTGCATGGACAGCATGACCACTTGCTGAATTGGCACCATCCATAGGCAACTTAACTCTTTAATAAGATGCTAAAGTTGAATCAAATGCAAGAGGACAGTGGCTTTCTACACCTTGTCACCTGTGATAAATGACACTTACTAAAGGAACATGGAAGAAATGGGGAGGGTCTAGATAGGAGTGTATTACCTAGCACTGAACAGAAGAGGAGAAAAAGAAGGCTTTATCAATGTAGAAGTAAAGAAGTTACTAAAAGTCAGCATACATCAGAACATAAATAACACAATACAGTTTAATGCAGTCAACAGAAAATATATTATTGGTGGAACAGAACAAATAAGATGTAAAGGCAGGCAGCTCTAGATTCATTGCCTGGATTCCATATAAGTCCTAATAGGTGGTTATATTTAGTTAGGTCATTATTGATATGAATCCCCACATACTTAAATTGGTCAGTGGTCTGCAATTTAGATAGGCCAAGGTAGTAGCAGGTCTGTGGTGGGCCTACTGGGAAGGCCATGGATTTTCCCCAACTCACTTTCAAACCTGAGATTCTCCAGAAGCCTCCTATTTCTAAGGAGATAAGGATTTGTTGTGATTTTCTTCTTTTTTTCTTTTTACGTTTAACCCATCTTAAAGAATACTTATTTTTATTTTTATGACTTATTAATATTGGTGTATTTCTATATGACTTTGATCACATTTTAAAATTTACTAAATCACAAATTCTGATTCCTTGGTCAAACTTTTTTTTTAAAATGTAGACTCTTTGCAGATAACTACAGGCAAAACACAGATATCATTAATTATATTTTAGAAATGTAGAAATAATGGAGGCCCTTCCATTATCAGGATGGCTTAACAATATGTACAAATAATGATTTCCCATTTAAGGTCCTCCCATGTTGATTGACAGCAGGCAGTAGGCGGGTGCAATAGCCAGCTTGCTATTGGCTATTGCATTGATGAAGAGAAGGCAGGGGAGTGGGGCAGAGGAGCCGCAGCCGGGTTTTTGATAGAACACTGGACCAGGGGAGCTGAGAATCGTCCGGACCGTGGAAGCCGACGGACCGGCGGAAGAGGAGGCCGGGACAGCAGCGGAGGTACCGGGGGCAGCGGAGGAATGCATCGGTCTGTGTCCCTGCTGCCTCCGCCAACACAGGCGGGCAGAGCAGCGGGGATTTGAAGGGACACAGGCCGCTGCAGCCACAGTTCTCCTAAATGTACCGGCAGCTGGCTTACTTCTTACTTACTTAACCGGCATGATTTACTTCTGGCTTTAATTATCATGTTGCTTGAACCAAACAACTGAGTTTTAGATCACATACCCTGATATCACATTGTAGCATTTTCATGTAATCTGGAATTTATTAGTTGCTCATTTATTTCCAGCTACCTAGGTCTTGGGGCAGTGAAGCAGCCTTAAGCTATTAAATTCTCTTTACCAACCTTTATAGTTGGGATAATGTGCTAATCCGTATTGCATTCTCTCAAAGTATAACACTATTTATATTTACCACAAAGTTAAACTTTTTCTTAATCTTAACATTAACAAGACATGTTTTTTTATAGTACTGTTTAATTTGGGGGATGGGTGGTATTTAGCCTATGTGAGGCAATTCTTATGGTAAACTTTTATCAATTTTATGCAACTGTCATCAAAGCCAAGAAATGCCTGTGAATCTTGCAAGGCTTCTTGGGCATCTAAGGATTGCATAGCCTGTCTGTGCACTGATCTTAGCTAGAAACCCATTTCTTTTTTAAAGGTGTTCTTTGTTTATTTGACATATTTAGAGTACAACAACAGACACAGTAACCACTGTGTTGAAGAACTATAAAGGGCAGCTATGCAGAGCCAGGAAATAGTAAAAACCTGGGATATAAAATGATACTCACATTTATACAAACAGACATATAATACATTTCTCCCTTCCAGCCAAGGATACAGCTCAAATCAATTAGTTGAAAGGTAGCAAAAAAAAAAAGCAAGTATAAATGTAAAGATCTAGAAGGGTTTATCTGATGAGGAATCCAGCCATGGTTGCCAAATTTAATAACATTTACGAGGGCAGGCTCCGCATATGCATATTTTATATTTAGTGTGTTCTTAATTTACTTGGTAATTGATGTAAGAATTAGAGGATTGACATTTTTCCTTCCTTTTGACCTTCTTAGCTTGATGTAAAATCAGCCAAAACATAGTGTGTGCATGTAGAAGAGGTACAAAGCCTTTGAGAATGCCTAGAATGCAAACCTCTGTAGTCCCTGGTGCATTGAAGTTCAGATGGGTATCTAGGGCAGATAGTAAACTGTTCTAAAAAGCATCAAGACAGGGACAAGACTAGTACATATATAACATGTTAGCTGGCCATGCATTACAACTAGGGCATTGAGCATTTGATCCAAGACCCAAGGACAAGACCAATACATATGGAACAAATTAGCTGACCATGTACTACAGCTGGGGCATTGAATCCAAGATCTTCTGGTGTATTGTTCAACTGATGGATAATTTTTACTTGAGCAAGCTTGTCTGCAGTACTAATAATATCTATTAACTGGGTATCTGTGACCTTCTCCAATCCCCTTTTCCACAAGCCTAGGTATTGATTGCAACTATTTGCAGTGGGATGCAGCTAATGGTTGGACCCCTTTAGTATGTTCGTAGATTTTGTTTGTTCTATGATTTTAAAAGCAGTGGTCTTCGGAGGGTTGGGGGGAGGACAATCAACTCCAGAGTCCTGAAAGCAACTGTATTTGAAGAAACAATTCTTGCTGACTTGTGTTTTCTACTGAAGAGCCTCAAAGGATAGAAATTAACCATTTTAAAACAACTGTAAGAGGTAGACAGTACCTTTCCTTAACCACCAAGTAGAGCCAGGCGAGTTGTAAAGTGCCTTTAATTTACAGTTGTGCCACAGAGGAGTCTGAAGTGACACATGGCATTGAGAAGGCATGAGAATGCCCTCAGCCTCAATGCAGGCCAGTAAGGAAAAATCTAATGGAGACCACATATCACAGTTCTGCAGGGTAGCTTTATGGATGTCATCCAGTAAAGCTTGGGAGGAAAGTCTTTTATTACTGCCAGAAGCGCAGTAGATGGACTGGAGTTGGCTTGGAGGAGAACTATGAGGTGAGTGCTTTTCACTCACCTCATAGTTCTAGCCGACCTGTGACAATGAGACTGTCACAGGTCGGCTCAGTAGATCGGGAAGTGAGCGAACACTTACTGGCGTTCACTCACTTCTCGATCCTGTCACAGCTCTCTGCCGTGACACGGGAGTGGCTGGATTCCCCCCTCTCCGCTCCGATCCTCCAGCGCTGACTGGCGGAACGGCCGGGGGAGGAGGCGGGTACAGCTGGTTCTGCCTCTAGATGGGCAGATCCAGCTGTCACTCATGTAGCTGGGCGGATCCATACATAATTGTCGGGATCCGCTTCAGCTGTGGCGTCTCAGTATACCGCGAGCTGTAGCTCCCAGTAGATCGCAGTATACTGAGCTTAGGGTGACAGGAGGACGCTAGTTTGTGTCCCCCCGTTACCCTAAGGAGAACTATGGGGAAAAGCCCTAACCCCATAGCTCCCCTATAATGGAGCCAGTCATAAATATATGTCAGTTGGGAAACAATAAAGTAATTAGGTTAGGGCTGGCCATGCCCACCTCTGCCTGTGTAGCTTGCACAAAAGATCTGGCTATTCTTGGAAGGGGATTGCTCCAAATAAATGTAGAGAGATTCAATACACTGGATTAGTTGCTGGGATAGAAGTATCAGGAATGACCTAGGAACATAAAGAAATGTGGGGAGGAACATTATCTGTATTAGGAATTATGCTGCCAAAGTTCTGTTTCAAATGCTGATTTTGGCAATGGCTTACCTCCTTATTCCCAGTTTGCATGGACAGCATGACCACTTGCTGAATTGGCACCATCCATAGGCAACTTAACTCTTTAATAAGATGCTAAAGTTGAATCAAATGCAAGAGGACAGTGGCTTTCTACACCTTGTCACCTGTGATAAATGACACTTACTAAAGGAACATGGAAGAAATGGGGAGGGTCTAGATAGGAGTGTATTACCTAGCACTGAACAGAAGAGGAGAAAAAGAAGGCTTTATCAATGTAGAAGTAAAGAAGTTACTAAAAGTCAGCATACATCAGAACATAAATAACACAATACAGTTTAATGCAGTCAACAGAAAATATATTATTGGTGGAACAGAACAAATAAGATGTAAAGGCAGGCAGCTCTAGATTCATTGCCTGGATTCCATATAAGTCCTAATAGGTGGTTATATTTAGTTAGGTCATTATTGATATGAATCCCCACATACTTAAATTGGTCAGTGGTCTGCAATTTAGATAGGCCAAGGTAGTAGCAGGTCTGTGGTGGGCCTACTGGGAAGGCCATGGATTTTCCCCAACTCACTTTCAAACCTGAGATTCTCCAGAAGCCTCCTATTTCTAAGGAGATAAGGATTTGTTGTGATTTTCTTCTTTTTTTCTTTTTACGTTTAACCCATCTTAAAGAATACTTATTTTTATTTTTATGACTTATTAATATTGGTGTATTTCTATATGACTTTGATCACATTTTAAAATTTACTAAATCACAAATTCTGATTCCTTGGTCAAACTTTTTTTTTAAAATGTAGACTCTTTGCAGATAACTACAGGCAAAACACAGATATCATTAATTATATTTTAGAAATGTAGAAATAATGGAGGCCCTTCCATTATCAGGATGGCTTAACAATATGTACAAATAATGATTTCCCATTTACTATGTTTTGAGAAATTCCTTCTTTGCTTAAATGTGAGACTTCCTGTTTTCCTTAAATGTGAGACTTCAGGCACTGTGTTCAGTGCTCTGCCAAGGCTGGCAAAGAGGAAAAATTCCGGAATCAAATTTAATTACTCGCACACAAGGAAGACTAGAGTATTTTACTGCTCAGTATGCGAATAACTTCCAGAGGGATGACCAGGCTTTTGTACAACAGTCAAAACGGTTAATGTCCTTGTTTTACTTCTAAGTCTACATAGCTAACCGTGCTGCTAAAGCTAATTTTATCATGCAGCTCAAGCTATTAAGCATTCTGCCACTATATGCTCTTCTGTGATTCTTTGGCTACTTTCACATGGGTGGCAACGGCTGGCCACTTGTGAGAATCACTAGGATTCTTACCACAGGGACCACTGCTGAATGCAAGCAATGTGAGTGAACGGCAGCGGCAGCTGTAAGAGTTGTTTGTACAAATCAATGGCCTGTGCACCTCTGTTTACATGTAACTGCTCATCCAAGCAGTCACATGCTAATAGAGCCTCTGATCGACCCTGGATGCAGACAGTGTGCATCCAGGAGTGTCATTTCTGCAGACATTCTGGCCACAGCCAATAAGCCAGTTTAAATGCAGCATAGTACAGAATGCAGCTGCATCCAGAAACTACATTTAGCGGCCTCTGAATGCAGCAAAGTATTTGCCCCAGATCCCCCAAGTGAATGTAGCCTTAAGGATTTCCGTCACTAGATGGGTACAACAGACCGGATATGTCCCAAAAATATTAGAGCAAACTTTAGCCTTGTGCCCTTCTTAAGCTATTGGTGATTCATGAGGCCAGATTTGCAAGGCTGGAATTTGATCATCTTCTCACACCTTCAATTGGCACTGTTGTATCAACCTGCTTTTAGAGCCCATTCACACCAGGGCGGTTGTGGATCAGCGCGGTTACCGCTGATAACTACATGAACGGTTCCCATAGCAATGTATGGGATCGTTCATGTCGACGGGTCCGTTCGGGCCGAACCGCCCAGGTGTGAACTTTAAGCAGTTGTTTCTCTCTAGGTAATGTATTCTTATTTATTTTCTCCAAACTGCTATCCTGGAGGATCACCTAAGAACTTAGGAGGTAGTTCTCTATTTAGGATTCCTCAAGGCCCGTATCGTTTCTCTCCTTGTTTTATGCTTGCAGGGTCTTGTTTCCTGACTAAGAATTAAGGGATTATTGCCAAAATAGAGGTCTTTATCCTCTTAATTTACTCAGTTTTTTTGCAGGAAGAAATTTGCATTTCCTAAAGTTGTTTTCTTGAAGGATTCTTAAATAGGGTTGTCAAAGAGGCAAACTCCTCATGTGCAAAATGTACTTATGTTTGCTACAGTCGTGTGAAAAAAAGTACACCCCCTTTGAGTTCTATGGTTTTAGGTATCAGGACATAATAATCATCTGGTCCTTAGCACGTCTTAAAATCAGCTAAATACAACTTCAGATGAACAAGAACACATGACCTGTTACATGGTGTCATTATTTATTTTACAAACATAAAGACAAAAATGGAGATGCTATGTATGAAAAACCAAGTACACCCTTAATGCTTTCCTAGGAATTAAGAGGCCAAGTAGCAGTCAGGTGCTGCTAATCAAATACCCTTAATTATTTAATCATCGGCAAGTGTGACCACCTCTATACAAGCCGAAGTTTTAGCAGTTTGCTGGTCTGGTGCATTCAGGTGTGTGTTAACACACTACCAAGGTGGCAAGACATCAACATCGATCTTAGAGAAGCAATTGTTGCTGTTTATTGCTCTGGCAAGGGTTATACGGCCATTTCCAAACAATTTACATTCAGTCATTCTACAGTGAGGAAGATTATTCACAAGTGGAAAACATTCAAGACCGTTGCCATCTTCCCAGGAGAGTACTTCCCCAGCAAATTCACCCCAAGGTCAGACTGTACAACGCTCAGGGAAACTGCAAAAAAACCCAAGAGTTGCATTTCAGGCTCTACAGACCACAGTTACATGTTAATATTCATGACCGTATAATTACAAAAGACTGAACAAGTATGGTTTGTTTGGAAGGGTTGTGAGGAGAAAGTCTCTTTTCTCTAAAAAAGAACACGGTACCATGGCTTAGCTTAGCAAGGTTGCATCTGACCAAACCACAAGACTTTTGAAACAATGTCTTTTGGACAGACAAGACCTAAATGGAGATGTTTGGCCATAATACACATCATCACATTTGGGGAAAACCAAACACAGCATATCAGCACAAACACCTCATACCAACTGTCGAGCACAGTGGTGGAGTGTTGATGATTCGGGCCTGTTTTGCAGGCACAGGATCTAGTCACCTTGCAGTCATTAACTTGACCATGAACTCCTCTCTATACCAAAGTATTCTAGAGTCAAATGTGAGGCCATCTGTCCGACAGCTAAAGCTTGGCTGAAACTGGGTCATGCAGCAGGACAATGATCCCACCAACAAATCTATTGTAGAATAGCTAAAAAGAATCAAGGTGTTGCAATGGCCCAGTCAAAATCCAGACCTCAACCTGATTGAAATGCTGTGGCGTGACCTTAAGAGAGCTGTGCATAAACAAATGCCTGCAAACCTCAATGAACTGAAGCAATGTTGTAAAAATTAGTGGGCCAAAATTCCTCCACAACTATGTGAGAGACTGATAAAAGTCATGAAGAAAATAACTCAAGTTTTTGCTGATAAAGGTGATTCTACATGGTATTGAATAATGTGGTGTGCTTAGTTTTTCAGACACAGTTTCTCCATTTTGGCTTTAGGTTTGTAAAATAATGACATAGTGTAATATGTAATGTGGTGTTCATTTGAGGTTTTATTTGCCTAATTTAAATACCTGCTAAGGACCAGATGATTATTATGTCCTGATATGTTAAACCATATAATTCAAAGAGGATGTACTTTTTTCACACTGTATATACATTCGAAAATGCTGCACAAGGCCAGGTTCATATTATTGTATTAACTCATAAGGCTACAGCCCACAAAAGTCCTTTGCTCCTCCGCAAAATGGAGCACTATACTCATACTAAAGGATCAGAGTAACAGTTTCTTTGTATTGGAACATTTTCAAAGACCTTCCCAGCCTGGGTGGCCCTACTGGTCGCTGTGCTACCACTGGACAATATTCTTAGAATATCTGACCATGCAGTCTCTTTACTGTAAAATATGTCAATGTAGGTGTGCTTCCAATGGGAAGGTGGGGGCTATTACTGACTGGTGACTTTTTAAAAAGATTATGGTCTTGTTGATACACAGGAAATGTGTTCAAGCCACTGTATTTTTATTTGCAATTATTATTATACTACACCACCCATATAAAGCGCTGTGGGCACACAGCAAACATTTTTAAATTCTACTGAACTTACTCAAAGTTATTATGGAAGGTGATTGTGACCAGCCAGTTTTATACTTTCAGGCACAGTGCCAAGAAGTGAGAAAAAGAAAGGAATTGGAACTTCAGATTCTGAATGAGGCTATTCGCGGCTGGGAAGGGGAAGATATCAAGATACTAGGCACTGTTATTTATATGTCACAAGTAATCATACAGTGTGCAGGAAGTGAGGTAACTATATTTTAGATTTTATTAAAGACTTTATCCATAAACTTGGAATTTCCATTTTTTATGCTGTTTTATAGATGGGTTTTTTAATGAACTGATCTGTGGGTTTCCAGACTTTTAAAGTGTATTTCCTCTTTTGAAGCCAAATTGACAACACCTACTTTATATTTGTTACATGTTCTTGTTCACAAATAAAGTGCTTTTCGCTTTCTTCAAAATCCTACTAAGCCTCCCCCTTTTGTAATGTTACGGAGTGGATTTAATGTTTACCATAATAACCCTGTCTGTAATGCGTTTTCATTAACAGTTGTAAACTAGATTTGAACAAAATCTATCCAAACTAAGGGTTAAAGATTTAAAAGTATTGTATGTTAGTGAGAGGAAGCTCAGTGTGTCCCCAGTCTTTCTATGGGGACAGACTTCCTTTTCAAACTGTTCTCGAATAGCTTGCAGTCTGCACAAAGGCCTCCTTCAAATGAACATCTAAAAAGGTAAGCAATATTTGTAAAACATTTTTTTGATATGCAAAGTGAATGGAAACATATAACAACATATAGTGTGGGTTTCTCAAATTTTACTGCAAAAGTGGAAATGCACTTTAAGCTCAATGTCTTTATTATATTTTAGGCTTATATTTTATATCATTTTTTTAATGAAGTTTAAACATGTTCAAATGCACATACTGTATATAAGCTGACATGGCATGTTAAGTGCATTAGATTTTGTGAATATATTGTGCAGGGCCATACATGCATTTATAGTATTGTCTTCTAGCATTTAGGTAAAATTATTCTGGCATTTAAAATGCAAACAATTAGTCTTTGCCCATTTTATCCAGTGCAGCGTTAGGCATTTTCTATATTGGCAACAAATTGTATAAAGTCCAGAGCACTTATTTTACATGTTAACATAGACTGAATGCCAAGGAACACACAATACATTCTAGGGTTACATATACTGTATAAGCCTCCCATAGTGGTAGTTTATGTCCATGTAAATCTTATTTCAGAGATTCGGTCTTGAATCGCCTTAAGGACAGGTGCTGATTTAGCTTGTGTTCTTTAGTAACCATTTTGCTACCTTCATAAGCACCGATTTAATTAAAGGATTGTACCTTTGGTACACTAAAGGTGCCCATACACCTTACAATAATCTGGAGATTTTTGTCTGCAATTGTGTTTTCCTCAGAAAATCTGCCAGTTGATGGGGAGTGCACAACCTCAATTAAGGTGCCCATAAACTGTACGATTAACGTACGATAATCACGGGAATTCCCGCGATCGTACGATAATCGCAAAGTGTATGGAAGACGTGAGACCGTTTCTACTGTACGATCGCACGTCTTCCGTCGAACAAGCAGGCTGCTTGTTCGACAACTGCCGAACGGGCCGGTGTGCGCACGCGCACACTGCCCGTTCAGCATTGCAGTCATCGGAAGCCCACTCCTCAGCGTGGCGGGCTTGCGATGATCGCAAGTACGATCTGCCTGTCCATGATGGGCAGATCGTACGTTTTTTCAATTACTTTACAACCCTCGCAAGATGAAAGTCTTGAGAGGGTTGTAAAGTGTATGGCCAGCTTTACCGTACAACTGGCAGATTTTTGTCTTTCAACCAGAAAACTTTTGTCTAATTGGATGAAAATTTACAGGTTAGTAGCGTGGTTGTACAACAAAAATCTCAAGTTGCAAACTGCACATGCTAAAATGAAATTCTGTCCTTTCGGTCAATGAAAATCAGCCAGGTGGTGGTACTGACGAACGTTAATTGCGAACTACATTGGTCTGTGCATGATAGGCTAATTGTTAGAAAATTAAACGAGGGTGAGATGTCTGGACAACAAAAGTTGTACAATGGTTGTAAGGTGTATGGCCACCTTTATTCTTTCAATTGTTTCCTTTTTTTCAAGAAATACTCGTATTCCACCTTTCCAGATTCTTATACTAGCCTGTTTCGCTTTGCTTTGTTGTAGAGCCCTTGGGAGATGCACAGATGCGGCTTCATAAGTCTCTCAGCTAGACTTCTCTTCTGTGCATTTGTAAAAGATTCTCCATTCATTCCTAAAAGTAGGGATGCACCGATACCAAGTATTTGGGCGAGTACTCGCCCAAATGCTTCAATACTTCCGATACTGGAACTTCCGGGCAGAGGGAGATTTCCCTCTGACTGGCAGTGCCGAGGGAGCGTGGAACCGGCTTCCTTTCCAATCGGGAAGCCAGGCAGCGAGTCTTGAGGTGCCATCTGGCTTCTTGGCAACAAGTGAAGCCAGCTTCCTAGCCAATCAGGAAGCCTGACGGCACGTCATGAGCCCCCTCCCGGCTTCCTGATTGGCTAGGAAGCTGGCTTCACGTGTTGTTAAGCAACCTGGCCTCCTGACCAATCAGGAAGCCGGGCTCCACGTAATGACCCGGCTTCCTGATTGGTCAGGAAGCCAAGCTGCTAAACTATTAATTAGGTCCATGGTTCCAAATGACATAGAGGGCCAGGAGCACAACACAGCAGGGAGTGCCAGGATCACTTTATCTATTATGAAGATCTTACCTACATGATCTAACTTTATTCTTCCAAGATGATGATGATGCCTAGGAGTATGCCCAGCAGTGGGTTATGCTTTTCTACTGCTCTAATTCTGTAGAGTTAAATTATTTATTTAAGAAATTGTTTGTGAAATAACCAGCTTCTGCCAATTCATGTGAGATATGTGTAAATGTGTTGCAAATATATTGTTAAGAAATGACCTGCTGTTGTATTTTTGCTTCTTTTACAAGGAAAAGAATGAGCGGTATCTTCTACTCTTTCCTAATGTGCTATTAATGCTGTCTGCAAGTCCAAGAATGAGCGGTTTTATCTACCAGGTATGTAGAGGTTTGTATTTATTGCCTTTTAAAGTTATTAAATATAATTATTTGATAATTTGATGGCTTCACTATAAAATAACACTTTGTTCAGAAGGTTATTGTTCAGTTTTAATAATGCATTTGCAATGATTACCTGTTCCTTGAATGGCTTATTCAGAATAATAATTTAACTTTCTTTAGTTATGTGGCTCATGTTGTGTTTGGTACTACTAAAGTATGAACAATCTTTTTAGTAAAGCTTTAGAAACATGGATTGCGACTCCCTAATATTGTGGTTGCACTAGAAGCACACAACCATTTTTTTATGAGATGCGTGCCGTGGCACCTAAAGGGCTTTGCAAAGATGGTGGATGTTTGTGCGTGTTCAAACAATTTATTTAAAGCTGAGCTCCAGGCACAGAAACTTTCAATTTAATATATTCCTCAATAACCTCAAGGGATATAAATCCACTTTGTGTTCATCAAATGTCTTTACAAACCCAGATATTACCTTAGAAAAGGTAATAGCCTGGGTAGAGTTGTGGGTGGCGCCTAGCAGGTCCTCCCAATACAGGCTGCCTGCAGAAAGCCACCGGGGGCAGATACAAGACCAGTAACTCTTCACAAGGAGGGAGAGCAGCAGAGACCAGCATTTATTACAGTAAACTCCTGCATATTGGCAAAGTACAAGAGTTCATGCTTAATTACTCCAAAGATCTGGAAGGAATACACAAAAGAGAACAAGATTTAACTAAGAATACACATGCCTCTTAAATGTAGGCAATGTTTGTTTAGCTTGGCTTTCAGCTTTAATGTAGACAGCAACTTCTAGAGTTTGACACTTTCATCCAAGATTCAAACATTCTTCAGTTTGAAAATGTGTGACACTTGGTTGAAAGTTGCCTGTATCTACAGTGAAAACATTGATAACTAGACCAGACCCCATAGACTCCAGAATTATGTAACCTGTACCAACGGGCACAATTTTTATGAGAATTAAATGTTGCCGTGTTTTTAAAGACTTCTTTCAATATGGCTCCACAAATGCAAGGGGTAAACATTGAGCTGTTGTCAGACTTTAGGCAAAGTGGATATATAGCCAAAGCTTGCGGAAGGGTTAGAATCTGCTGACAATGTTTTGCCAGGCAGGAAGTGAGGGGAACTCTCCAAGAGCAACACTGACTGAAATTAAAATAATATTTTTCAGTAGAGCAGGTTGAGACTATTTATTTATATTTTTATTCCTGTCTGTGCACATTGCTGTAGAAACCATAGTCAGCAGGGACAAAAAGTGAGGATAAATCCTAATGTATCCTGGGATAGCCGTGGCTGAGAGGAGTTCTAATCTTTGTAATATAACTATCCCCATCTATCCTGGAACAAAAGTGTTTGTCTTGACCTATTCTTTAACAGAGCTAGCAAACCTCTTATTATATTTTCCAGCCTTCTACAGGACACCAATCATGTGACCATTGAAATAGCTTAGTTTTTGCCTGGAAACCGAGAAGTGACGTTTTCTGTAGCCCGTGTGCTGCCTATACTGTTAACTGTTTGTGTTGTGTGTGCAATCTACTGGGTGCTCTCTTTGTTGCATATAATGCAAATAATATTTGTATGCTGTGATGTGTGTGTGTGTGTGTGTGTGTGTGTGTGTGTGTGTGTGTGTTGATGCATGGACTCTTAGGGGGATGTGTGCACTGTAATATATGGTATGGGTATGGCTATGTTGTTGTTCAGCCTTACCTTCCAGGGATTACTCGATTTCTAGTTATTTTACCCTTCACCTGTCAAAATAGAAGTTTCAGACTGCTGCACCATGGTATCTTCTGCCTGCTTTTACGTACTGGCAGCAGACACTTATCAGCCATAGAAGAAAGGTTCTATAGGAAATTGTTTTGGAATTTTAACAATGGTTGTTTAAGTCAGTCAGATTAAAAGTTGATTTACTCTACATGTTTGGAGAGCATAGCATATAAAAGTCTATACTCTGTCTTAAGTGAAAAGTGAATACAAACCCTGGGTGGAAAAGTAGGTGTATCAATATTAAACTTAGTTTTGTTTTTACTAAATTTAAATAAAGTATGTGACCCTGTGGCTGTAAACGGAACATACTTAAAATTTGAAGGACACCAAAAGCTTAAAAGATGTTACCTTATAAACTTAACCACCTAACCCTGTTAAAAGAAATGTATATTAAAGTAGAAGTAAAGTATTTGAAAAAGAAAAAAGTCTTCTCGGCTGGATTCCTGTAGAGATAAAGTAACTCCAGTGCACTTGCATGGGAGTTACGTCACTAGGGCCGAGGCTAATCAAGCAGCAAAATATACAAAACCCGGAAGAAAACCAAGAGAGAGGAGGTGAGAGGAGAGCCCGAACGTTGAAGCGCTGGAGGATATCGCTTTGGAATGTAAGGCTGCCAAAATATCTTAATATGCTGTGCATACTAACACATTATGGCTAAAAGATCTGTGCCCCCCCTTTTTTTTAAACCGCAATAGTGAATTGAGAAACATAGGACACTCTAACAGAACACACACCTCTATCCCTGAGAGATTCTGATTCTTACAAATTCTGTTTGCCAGACTGGTTCTCTCATATATTGGACAAAGTAAGAGCTTTACTTTACAGTAAGTACTTAAAGCTGACTGTAGTTGCCCAACTTTCAGTGGTCTGTACCTGAGCAGCCAATCACCAGGCCTAAACACTGTATTGTGGGGGAGTTGCAGAGCCTAATGTAAGGTTCATCTAGTTCAAACTTGCACAGAAATCTCAGGGTGTCAGCCTACCTTAAAAGTATATTTTTAACCAAAATTGTTTTTTTTTTGGAAAGAATTATAATAACTTATGTCAGGTTTAGTGGCATTGGCATCTCTATTTGAAAGATTCCTTTGCTTCCTGTCTGATAAAATGGTTGTCCCCAAAACAAGAAGTAAGGGGAAATATTTCAGCCACAAAGTTAGAATTAGAAAAATGCATTTTTTTTTAATTAAAGGAGAATTATGGGGAGAGTGAAATCACATACCGCTGAGTGATTTTGAGTGATCACAAAATTGAGTGATCACATACCGCTGATCGCTCACTTCCCAATCTTCTCCCTGCAGAGTCACTATCGGTCACTGCTCACCAAAAGGATTCCCCCTCCCCTCTCCGTTCCTCAAGCACTGACGGGGGAGAGGGCGGGCACAGCTGGCTCTGCCTCTAGAGAGACAGAGCCAGCTTTTAATCAGTCATCGGGGTGGATCCTGAAAATATTGTCTGGATCTTTCATGGCTGCAGCGTGGCTCTGTGTTGTCAGCATATAGCGGGCAATAGCCAGCTTCATGCTGAGTTCTGGGTCACAGGAGGCCATTAGTATATGCCCTCCTGTGACCCTAAAGAGAACTATGCCCAAAAAAAGGTTGGGCCATAGATCTCTCTTAAGTAAGGGAAGGCAAAATACCCCTGTCAGCTTTTTATTGTCTGTTTCACTTGTGCAGATTTTCTTTCACTTCCTGCTTGGGTAAATATTGTCCACAGAACAGGAAAAGAGGGAAGCATCTCTTTCTGACAGAGCCCCAGATAGCCGTAAGACTTTACAGGTGTTCTAACCTTTCCCTTTTTTATCCAAAACTACAAAAAATAGTTTGCGGTATAGGTGCACTGTGTTTCTTTTGTAAAGCGAGTCTGTTAAGATGGATCAAATCTTTTTTTAGTCTAAATGTAGTTTTCTTCCCCACAGGGCAAACTTCCTCTAACGGGGATGTGCATCTCAAAGTTGGAAGATAATGAAAATCATAAGAATGCCTATGAAATTTCTGGTAACCTCTTCCTCTCATTATTTCAGTAACTCATCATGCCTCTGTGTTAAGATAAAGCAATTTTTTTTGTGCTATTGATATTATTATTAATTGTATTCATTTAATAACCCGATGATACATGTATTTCCCTTTTAGTTTAATTTTGCTGTACATTTATTTAAAAGAATCATAACCACAAGACATAGGACATTTCCACTTAAAGTGTATTTCCATTTTTACAGTCAAACTCCTCTATATGTTTGTGTTCCTATATATGTTTGTGCTCCTATTCATTCATACCTAAAAAGATGTAAAAAAAATAAATCTTTTTAGATGTGTAGCTTGTTTTTGTAGCTTGTCTTTGCAAGCTTTTCTCCAACAGACAGGAAACTCTGTCCCCATAGAAAGACAGACTGAATTTCCCTTAATTAATATCACTGCTTCTAGATCTTAAACCCTTTGTAAGGACAGTGTTCAAATCTAGTTTACAACTGATAATGAGATCTGCCAGCACAGTACAGACAGGGTTAATTATGGTAACATTAACCTGCCCAGCCGCCTTGCATTCAAGAGCCATAGTCTGTACAGAGAACAACATTTCTTTCAGAACAGAGCATGTATTGAGCAAGTAACACTAAAAAAACACTTTAAATGATATGCTATTTGAATAAGAAATACATCATGTATATAAAAAGGTGTTATCCCAATTCGGCACTTGACCTTTTACCCCCTTTGGCTAAATATCGCATCAGCAACTCTGCATGCTGATATGAGATCATATTACATTAATTAAACAAACATATTTACATTTTACTTACAATTTTAGTTCTACTTCCTGGTTCTCTTTGGCAAAAGGTGATGTAATGTGTTGCATACTGGGAAGGTTACATCAGCAGTGTATTGCTGGGAAATCTCATCTGTACTGTCGCGAGATTTCAGGGAAAGGCAAATCTGCCCTTTGTAAAAATGGCCACTGTAAAAAAAATGGAGAGGAAAAGAAAAACAAGGTATGCAAAGAATAACAAGTAATCAATTATCTAGAAGTACCTGTTTGTGGATTGACATCACTAAACATTTCTAAAGGTGCCTTTGTTATTTTTAAGATATGGGGAAAGTTCCTCTTTAATTTTTCTTGACATCATCCCAGTTTTATTGTATACTGTCTGCTTATGGAAGCTTTGGGCACTCTGCTTATTTCTGTGCACAAGCATTAGTACATAACTAGCAAATTAGTAATTAAAACATAAATATTTTGCCGCGCTCGTACCCCTAAGTACTTATAACTTCCGTGATAATTATGCAACACTCGTGATAGCGTGCTCATTTGTAAAATTATATATATCTAATCAACATCCACCTAATTATTAGTGCAAGATTGACATATAAAGTGCATAAAAAGTCCACTTGAATAAATAGACAGTGGTATAAAATTGTGCGCCTCAATCCAAAGTGGGCATCAGCAAAGACACAATCCTCTGTGACTATTCACCGTCCTCTCCCCATAGAACAACTCCCACCTCAAGAAGCGACCTTATATTATAAAGGTCTGATAAAGGCTTATTCCCTCTTTCAATCTCGGATAGGACCCCTAATGAAGTCACATGTAATTAAGACGTGCACTAATAATTATGTGGATTTTGATTAGGGGTGCGGAAATTAACGATTAATCAGTCGATTAATCGTTAATTTCTTTGATCGATCAAAATTATTTTGATCGATCAAAGTTACTCACCTCTCCGCCGGCTTCCGGGTCTTCCGTCGGAGATCCGGTGACGTCGCCGTCACCTGACTCCTCCCCCCTTCCCCGAGTGGCTCTGTCGGCTAACGAAGGGAAGGTGGGAGGAGTCGGGTGATGTAGTTGTCCGTGATGGGTAAAGAAGGGAAGGAGGGAGGAGTCAGGTGACGCCACGGACATAGACTCCTCCCCCTTCCCTTCGTTACCTGACAGAATCACTTGGGCTGTAGATTAGATATACTGTGTATAATCTTGCAAATGAGCACGATATCATAAGAGTGTAGGATCATTAACACGGAAGTTATAATAAGTACTTAGGGGTACGAGCGCGGCACAATATTTATGTTTTATTGTTCATATTCTGGCTATTATTACTGGAATTAGTGTGTGCTGCTTAGATAGGAGCTAAGCGCAAAGTTTTTCATTTGATAGCAAATTAAGTAGCAAGTAATTATTGGCACTTGCTACTTACAACCTACATGGCCAACATTAATTATGCCAAAGCAGGTGTAATGTGAGGTAAACATCCACGCTGCCTTTTTTGGTCATTTTGGAACCATTGATATTATTGCTACAACTGAAAACTGTAAATGTTTTCCTTTTATTTGTAGGTAACATGATTGAAAGAATAACTGTGTCGTGTAATAACCAACAAGATCTACAGGAATGGGTGGACCATCTACATAAACAAACTAAATTTACCTCTATGACCAATCCCACAATAAAGCCTCACTCTGTGCCCTGTCATACAGTAAGAACCTCATTTTATCTTTCAGGAAGATCACTGGGAATCACTGGCAATTTACTGAAACTGGCGCAGACGGAATCTGGAGCAGCTGTGCATAGTAGTAACCAATCAACGTCTATCTTCATCTTGTTCAGTTAAGGAAGAATTTTACCCACCAATTTAATGTCTCCCAAAACTGTCACTTTTAAGGCCAACTGTTAAGGTTGCCACTGTGCTCATTTCAGCTATCAACTGAGCTTTCAAGCCCTTAAATTGCTGATGCCATAGCTGATCACATGTGCAGCACCATGGCAACTTCAAACCAAATAGAGGCTAAGATGACATCTTCCTTGGCTGTAAGGAATTGTGGTTGTAGTTCTGCTTTAATATTTGAAAATGAAAGCTAGAAACTGATTGGCTGCCATGTACAGCTGCTCCAGATTTTGTCTGTTCCAGTCTTTTAAATTTTCCTAACTGTATCTTTCCTTGCTGTCCTCTGTATTAAATAAAATTGTTTCAATCAGCAGTATTTGTGCTGGTTATTCAAGCTATGCACCTAGCTTTGTGCAGTTGCAGTTGACAGTTTTTAGCTAAGCAATAATATATCTTTATATTTAAAGCCACACTCCTGGCAGAATGATAATTTTCACACTGCACTGGGTGTGTAAATTAACATTGAAAAGCTGTGCATTAAGTACAGAGGGTGGCTGCAATGTAGAAAAATCTTACCTTGCCAGCATGCTGTACCCCACACCCTGAAGAGAGGGAGTGATGCGTTCCAAGCTGTACAGCGTCTGGTTGTGTCACTTGTTCCTTTTCACTATCCTCCATTCACAAAATGTCTTGTGTTTTTTAAAGAATGCAAAACCTATGACATCATCTCTCCCTCATAACATAGTTTTATTACCCATTGATCCTACTATTAGATCCATTGACTTGATCGTAAATCACAGGACACGGGGAGTTAAATTGTAACCATTGGGTTATGCAACTTCGTGCAGGTGATTAGAAACTGACAAATCAGTCAAAACTGCAGGACAGCCCTGCATAACCCCTCTCACTCCCAGCCTACCTCATATTATTGCTAGTGTATTTCGGTGATGGATGTCTTCTGTCAGCTTGGAGAGAAGTACTCTCTTGCATTATTGTTGCTGAGGTTTTTTCTTTTTTGCAAGATTCTTTTAGCGAGTTTCCATAATGCTGTTCTTAGCCACTGAGGCACTCCAGCAGTTTTCCAGATTGGTTTTCTCCTTGGCAGTGCCTTGGTTCCTGCCATAAGGAATTTGCCAGGCTGGCCTGTAATGCGCTCCATTACTACACTCTTGCTTCAGTTCCCTCCTTAGCACTTTGTGCAGCCTATGTCGTTAGCTGCAGGGTGATTTACAGGTCAAGGGCCGTGGTCCATCAATTAATCCCCTTTGTAGTTTATTCCCACCCAGAGGGCAAAAATTAGATGGCATGTCTTCACTAACTTCTGTGCATTTGTGATAAGGACCAAAAGCTCCTAGGTTAAGCCTCATTCAGCCAATACAGCTGTCCAGGCAGTAGCCCCAGTTGCCTAAAGGTTTAAATCTGTGGCTCCGGTGTGACTTCGGTGTTACATTTTGAGCAGTAGTTCAGCTTAGGAATTTGAATTTGGCACATCTGTTGTTTCCCATTCTTGATAGGGGCCCATACTTGCCCCTACACAACCTACTTCCCGGACACTGTACTGCACATGTGCCCACCATTCTCTCTCCTGGCATGTGCTTTTCTGACTGGATACATGCTTTGTACTGCTGCTGCTGTGACTCTGCACAGACACAAAGGAGAAGTCACACTGCTGCACAGTGCTGGTTTTTACTAGCCTGGGCCAGCTTGCTGTCTACAGTGTCTGGACACGGGGCACCCTTCTTAACTCGTGTTAGCTGTGAGTTTTGTGGGGGAATGCTCATGGTGGATGAAAGCCGTAGGGTTGCTGGGGCGGGGTCCGCTTAGCCCTTTCTCGGTTCTAGTGAGGGTCCTACGGCTCTGTAGACCCTATCTCTGTAAGTCCCATGCTCTGCCTCCCAATGCCCTTCACTGCTAGCATTAGGGTCCTCCTCTGCTCCCTCTGGGGCAGCCTCTTCTGATTTAATATCTAAAGACTTTACCGCCGCCATAGTAGATTTTATGGGAAAGATCGCTGATCTCCTAAATATATTTGGCTGTAGGGGCTGCAAGTGGGCCCCGTCTCCTGCTCCCTCAAAGACACCTTCTTACTCTTCTCTGCCTGCTTTCACACTTCTTGAGGAAGAGGGACCTTCCATGGACCTTGCTATCTTTTGTTTGAACAGGCCCCTACAGTCCCTATAGAGGATGTACCTGTTTTCAAGGACCATACAGGCAAGAGTTTAGAAGCCCTCTTTAATGCCCTTTTTGTCTTGCAGGTTCGGCTATGCAACCTGCAATGACCTCCATGACAGTATGTGAGACCATGTTGTTCTGGTCCATCTATCTTTACTGGCCTTAAAGTTCTTAAACAGCTGGAGCTTTTTCCCCTGCTCTTTGGTGATGGCGTGGCAGATACTTTCTGGCTTGGCAGATACTAAATATTTGGGATGAGCCTTGGCTTAGGGGTTGGTCAGCAGAACTCCCCAGCAAAAAAAAGGGATGCCTTTTTGCAGACTTCTTGTATACTTACATCAAAAAGTCCCTGGGTAAGGGGGGTAGGAGGGAATTGGGGTGTTAAAAATGCCCTTTTGCCTCAGAAGAAGTCTAAGACTAAGTTTGCAAAATCTTCTGCTCCATACCTTAAGAAAAGTTCCTTTTGTCCTTCACAGGCCTCAGGTTCCAAACCAAGTGCGCAGTTCTGTCTCAGGGCCTGGGCCTCCAAGCTTGGTTAAAGTAAGCCCTCTTCGTAATGAAGGCAAGGGACATTTCTGATGGCTGGGTTCAGAGTTTCGTTACAAGAGGCTACAAAGTGGATTTTCGCTCCCTGCATCCTCCTTGTTTCCTGTTATCCAGTCTGTCCAAATTTTCTCAAAGGTGGGCAGATTCCTTTGGTGGCTTCTTTCTCAGGGATTCAAAGTCCTGGTTTTGGGGGCAGAAATGTTCCAGGGGTTTTTACTCCTAGTTTATTCACTGTCCCCAAGGCCATGAGAGGGATTAGCCCCATCTTCGACTTAGCAGATACTCAACCAGTGGGTTTAAAAGTTGCAGATGGAATCCGCTTGCTCTGCCATTTCCTTTTTTCACCCGGTAGATTACCTGGCCTGGTAAACATCAAGGACTTGGATTTACACAGCACAGTTTTCCTGCTTCCAATTTGTTGCTCTTCTCTTAGGTCTACAGCACCCAGGATATTCTAGCACCTGTCTTGGCCAGGCTGTCCTTCTAGGGGATCCCCATAGTGGGTTACATAGAGGACGTCTGAGATTCAGCAAGCAATATAGACCTTTCAGAGGTTCGACTGGATCCTGAACTTCCAGAAATCTGCTCTGATACCTTCCCATTGCTTCTTGCCACAGGAGAAGTTGCTGTCTTCGCTTACACCCTCAAACCCTACAGTCCAGGAAATATCCGACCATTCACTTTGCATGAAGATTCTATGCCAGATGGTGGCCTCCTTCTAGGCATTTCCCCTAATGCTCAGTTTCACTCCAGGCATTTGCAGCTCCACATTCTAACTGCATTGTACAAACAGGTTTGATCTCTAGATCACCCCATGCACTTTTACAGGAGTTTAGAGTAATTTGGTTGTCGGGACTTAGTTGGACAACACCACAACTGTGGCTTACAGCCACTGTTAAGGAGGCATCAGAAGTCGTTTAATTAGGTGGGGAATGCCAGACGTGAATCTTCTGGTGTCCAGATTTATCGACATAGACAGGTCCATGGAACCCCAACCTTCACGGTGGATGTCCTGGTGACTCCTTATAATTAGTTCATACTGATCTTTTCCTTCCCTCCTTTGAAGCTCTTGCCTCTGGTGATCTTCCTGACTAGCCCAACAGGGTCCTAGTATGCCCGCATAGTCAAACTTCTGGCACAGTTCCCATTGGCGCTTCTGGACCTTCTAGACCTACTGTCACAAGGTCTGGTATTCCACCCTGCTTCTCTATCACTGGCTTTAAAGGCATGGCTGTTGAAGCCAATGTCCTGAGGGACAGAGGCCTTTTGGATGCTGTCATCTCTAGGCTGCGTAAGGCTAGGAAGCCAACCTCCCAGAAGGTCCACCATCACACCTTGAAGGAGTATTTTGTTTGGTGTGAGAACAGCAAATTCCATCCTAGCAAGTACTGCATGGGACGCCTTTTTTCCTTCCTTCAGTCTGACCTGGACCAGAGTTTAGGTTAAAGCCTAACTACAGCGAACAATTTTTAGCAGTTACAGGCTTGTTTTATGTTTTGGCCCAACCTCTAACTGCCACTTTTTCTGGACAATTTGACTTGTTAGGCTGGGTTTACACCTAGGCAGCACTGTTTTGGCATGCTTGTACACTCTTGTTCAGCGTGTGGTTATTTTCACGTTTGTGCGCATTTTGCACATTTTGCTGCGCATTTGTACATGCATACATAAAGATGCGCATTTTGACTGGCAGCTTAAACATTGCGGGCAGTGGACGAACGTACATACAAACACGCATGTGAAAATGTGCATCATGTTTCTGCCGCATGCTTTCAGGCGTTTCCATTGAAGTCTATGGGCCAAAGACATGCTGTTAACTGCCCACAGAAGCTCTTTTTGGGCATTTTACATTTTCCTGCTGGTGTTTTGCTGCTGAAGTGTGAACAGGGGCCATTAAAAATCATGGGATTTCTTGTGTTGGGTATTTAAAATGGCTTTTTCCAACTGCTCAAAAACACCTATGTCTGAATCTGGCCTTAAAGGGAGTGGAAGAATAACTGCTCCATTGGCAGGATTATTAGATAATTTAAACTATGTTAAGCTGGAACTCAAAACAACATGCTAGTCACAGAAAGAACAGAAGACACTCCTGAATGTATTTAAGCAAGCGAGTAAGCAAATTGTGAACAGGTTTGTGTGTTTTTAGTAATGACAGATGAGTTACCGTTTTGAATGTTTTAATCCCAGCAACTCTTCAACCAAAGCCAACGTATAGTATTGTCTTTTAAAGACAAAATAAAGTGCTTCTAAACATGAGAAATATTTTGTTGATCTTATATTTTGTGGTATTACATTGTGCTTGAGTGCATGTGTTTAGTGTACTTAGTGATCTTTTTCTTTTGTTAATTTCTGAGCTAACATCAACATTTAGCATATTTGTGTGTGTTAATCCACACGTAAAGGTTACATTTACATATGTCTCCTCTAATAATAGGTCAAAGACTGGCGTTGAAATGTATTCAAGCAGTACAATGCTGTCTAAGCTCCTACAAAGCACTGAATACAAGAACTATATACACAAGCTTCTAACAGACCCAAAGTCAAAAAATTTGAAATCGTTTATTTTAAGAGAGCTTTTAACATATACAGTAAATATAGTGATGGCATGAATTCAGACTCAATCAGAATTTTATTTGTTTTCTGGTTGATTGTCATTCATAAAGCTTTAGACTTAAATTGCTTTTAGAGGCAATTTGTCATAAACCTGGCCAATTCACCCTGAGCATGTAACATAAATGCATAAGAACAGGTTGCATTTAGTGAAAAGCACTTGTCAAAATGGAGCAGATTTAGCAATAAAGGCAGCTGAATTTATATTTAAATCTTGACCTTTTCCCAATTTGAGCTTGATGATGCTTCGCCCATCTCCCCAGACTTCCTAGTTGGTAAGCGATGCCTCTCACAGTAATGAACCATCAGGAAGGTTCAGGAAATGTGAAGGTTCAATTAGACTATTTAATGTTCTCTTGCCTTTTTACATCTTGTTTTGATGTATTTACTGATTTTACAGCAGTATTTTACACTTTTCTATTTATTACTGCTACCTATATTCAGACTTATAAGTGCTTGTTTTTCTAATAGTTGTGCTTTGTATACAGCTTCCTTCTCATCCAGGAACCCCATCAAGCAAGCATTCAGACCTCAAGCCAGCACCTCACACACCTGTGTATCACACATTGCCACACCTCTCGCATCATGGAACGCCGCACAGTACCATCAGCTGGAGCCCCCTGGAACCACCTAAAACATCAAAGCCTTGGAGCTTGAGTTGCTTGCGTCCTGCCCCTCCCCTCCGACCGTCTGCAGCACTCTGTTACAAAGAGGTAGGGGAAAATGGTAGTAAAAAATTGTGTAACATATTTCAAGTTCAAAACATTTCCAAGCTTTAACTTGGTTTGGCAAAGGTACTGTTCACATAGTTTAATTTGGTGTTTCAGCTATATGAACAGCAACTGTCTATCACTTATTTGTTTTCTTTGCTTGTTAACTTTGGTTGCACAAAATATTGCTGATGTCTGGTATTTTGAGTAGTACCTACATGAAAACAATTCAATGGTACAGGTTTGTTGATCATTAACCCCTTCATGACTGAGCTTGTTTTTAGTTTCTGTTCGTAAATGACACTGATCTTCCGTTCCAACTTTTGTAAAATTTTAGTAGGTGGATGTTCAGGCTTCTCATGATGCCAGTTTTGGGCGTAAGGTCTTCTAGGTGCTCTCTTTGTTGTCGAGCCCTCTTTGATCCATTGTTACCCGGGTTCGTTAATGTGCCCATACACTCTGTGAATCTCGGACAGTTTTTGAGGAATTTTGTTTAAATTCACAGTGTGTCTCGGCCAACATCCCTCGATCAGCTGATCGAAAGAGCTGGCCGGAAAATCTTCGTACGTTCAGAGCCGGCAGCCATTGAGTCACCCGCTCTGATGAGGAATTCTGACAGCGGCCGGCAGCTGCTGTCAGGATACAATGCAAACAGCAGCATTCCCTGATCAACATGCTGTTAGTGTTGATGGAGGAATCGGCTCTATTTTTTTTCGTTCAGAGCAGTGTATGGCCAGCCTTAGTGTTTGGTTACTGTGTTGCCTCTCTACCTCTCAGTTTGACTACTTTTGTACTTCCTGTGGTTAATTTTTGACATACAGTACAGGACACAGCTCCCTTCCATCTGTTCCTAATGTGAGTGGTAGGGGTTATACTAGAGGCTGTCACCTCAAGGCAGTGGTATAATCCATGGTTAAGACAGATCCTGTGTTCTGTACTGTGGTGCAAGAATTTCTTTTTTGCAGCACGTAAATAATTTTACAGGTAAATCAATAATTCTCATTTAGTGTTTATGAAACTCTTGCCCATGTTATGCACAATCTGTCAACTTTATTGCCAATTGTCATTTATATTGATATAGTAAAACAAAGAGGGATGCACTGATACCGTTTTTTCTGTATTGAGTACCAATATATTTTTTTTCCTTGTACTGTAAGTCCCATAAAGGAAGTCGGGCAATGATTCGCTGCCTGGCTTCCTGATTAGCCAGGAAGCCGTCTCCATGCTCCCTCCTTACCAGGTGACGAGGGAGCATGAAGCTGACTTTCTGGCCAATCAGGAACCCGGGGAGGCGGGTAATGACTCGCCGCACGGATTCCTGATTGGCCAGCTTCCCAAACAAGTGACGAAGCAGCATGGAGCTGGCTTCCCGGCCAATCTGAATTTAAGTAAAAAGGATTGACTTAAAAGACAACTCTACGCAGTACTATACTGATGTGAAAGTGTGAAGAGCCACAATTATAAGGTTCTTATGCCACTCTCTCACTAATTATAAAATTGCTTTCCACTCATTTTATTTAAACTATTTTTTAAGCACACAACTGCGGATAATGCATTCAGTCCCTGAGAGCTCCCGACTGTTATCACCACAGCTAGAAAGAACCTCTGGAAACTGTTAGAATTCTATTACTCTTCATAAGCAGTGTGCTTACGGAGCACGGAATGTTATTTTTTTTTACTAGGGATGCACCAATACTTATTCCGATACCAGAACTTCCGGTATAAGGAAGCCGAGCAGCGAGTCATTACCCATTCCCTGGCTAAATGGCTGAGAAGCCAGCTCCATGCTCGTTGGGGATGAGAGAGCATGGAGCCAGGCAATCAGGAAGCCGGGTGGTGTGTAATGACTCGCTGCTCGGCTTCCTGATACACGAAGTTCTGGTATCGGAATACGTATCAGTGCATCCCCAGTAAAAAATGTGAACATAAGCACACTGCTTATGTAACACGTGTCCCTTTTGGAAGATTTCTGCAAAATTTGAGTGACAACTCAAAATTTTGGGCCTGCTGTCAATAGTTACTAAGAAAAATAGATGGGATTAATATCCTCAGCAGGGGCAGAAGATAAAATTTGACAGGATTGGTAACCCTTCCCCATTCTATACAAAACTTTAGATAAATGTTTAGTTTTGAATGGATTCTGTGCTTACATAATTTAAGAACTACATTCATTAGCTGCCAGACACCTTGTTCATTGCTTGTTTTGCTTCTTTGTTTCCCTCTGTTTTAGAGGATGTCTTGTATTCTTAAGGTAAGGGGTAGACCTACCTTTGTCCCTTTGGAATGGCATGTTATGCTGTAGAGCATATCTTCTGCACACTGTGGCTATATCACCATTGATAGAGGTCTCCCCCTGTCTGAAAAAAAATTGTTTTCCACATATGGTAAACAAAAGGTGTCTAGCCCCCTCCCTACTAAAGATCCTCACTCCACATTTATCCTACCTTTTGTTCCTTAATATTTTAATTTAATTGATTTGTCCCTGAGTTTGACTCACTACCTTCATGCTCACTTATCACTTTCAGTGTTAACCTAACCCTAGTAAGCATGAGACTTTGCATAGCTGACCTAATTTAGTATATCTTTTAACACTTTTTCACCATGTTCTTGCTTATAAAAAAAAAAAAATGTATGCGGTTAGAGAAGCCGGGCAGAAGAGAAAAATCAATATATACTTTCACCAGTACCATTGATCAGCCTGCTAGTCTGTGTGAACATACATATCCCTAAGCTTATAAGGAGGCCTAAATGAATAAATCTTGCTTTTCTTCTACAGGAAGTTTTTTTAATTAGATTTTTTTTTCAACAGGATCTCAGTAAAAGTCCCAAAACAATGAAAAAATTGCTTCCCAAGCGTAAGCCCGAGAGGAAACCATCTGATGAAGAATTTGCACTGAGAAAAAGTAAGTTTCTGAATTGGCAGCTGAAAAGTATATGCTTACTATATGACCTATGCTTTATGATCATTGCTTCAGTGATCATCTTGATATCTGTACTAACAGGTGAATCTATACATTTGACATTTTGTTATTGATTATTATTATTATTTACTTGGTTGCTAATACCGATACCGGAAGTCCAAAAAAGGAAGCCGGGTGGTGTGTAATGACTCTCTGCCCGGCTTCCTGATTAGCAGGGAAGCCAGCTCGATTAATTGAAGTTAATAATCTGCTAACCGATTATGAACATAATTGTTAGCTGCAGCCCTAGATTAAAGATTTCTGATGATTTGCATACTCTGCATACTCCGAGAAGGGTACCTTATTTTTAGCTCATGACCTGGTACCTGAGGTGTCTCAGTCCTTAGATGAATCCAAAACTTAGACACCATTGCAATTCTCACTAGTGCTGTTTGCAGTTGTTTAGAGCTAGAACAACCCAAATTGCTGTCACCTAAGGTCCTCTAGCCTAGGGTCCCTATAGTAATAGTCCTTATAGTACCAATAGTGTAGTAAGTTAAATCCAATAATTTATTGAAATAAAAGCAGTAAGCATTGGACTCACAAGTGACTGTGAGAAAGAAGTAGCAGAAACAACCAGAGCTATGCAAAGGGAGATGATCACATCATAGTTGGTGCCGCCCCACCCTAATCGTGGGCTGACTGTTGATGGTAGAGGCATAATTAGCAGGGTCTCACCTTGTGTTGTCATAGAAGGAATGACAACTTGTATACGGAACACTTTAGGGGAAGTTCCTCACTGCTGAAGAGGAGCGCTGATTTTTTTCTCTTTTTTAGTTTCTAGTTCCCCACTCCTCTCCATTAGCATTGAACTTTCTTACTACATACTTTTTTCTTTTTTTTTAATGTTTCCTGGGCTCCCTTTCAGATACTTTGTACCCTGTTTAGCATATGATATATGTCCATTTGACCAAGAGACTCCAGGTTTGATTGAGTAGTCACAGATTTGGCTGCTGAGCGCTTGGTTTTGTGTTTTTTTTGATCCAGCAATTAGCTGTCTGAATAAGATGTCTTGACATTAAAGTTTCCCATGGACAAAAAGGTGGATGCTTTCCCTTGCAGGCCCTGCCTTGCAGCCTGCAATTGCGGCTATGTCCATACACTCCACAGTGGCAGGGTCAGCATAAGGGCTGCAGCTGCACTGCAGTTTAAGGACTTCCACATTTTAGAGTTAGAATATGTTCTTGTTTTTCTCCCTGGAGAAAAGCAAGCATACTCTCAAAAACTTAATAGGCTTGTTCTAAGGTGTCTCTAAATGCTAATCTACAAATCTCTGCATTTAATGTAGTGACAAACAAACTCAGTTTCTCCTGCGCTGGTTGGAGGAATGGACGGGAAGGGGTGGCAGGCACAACTGGCCCTGTTCTCTCAGGCAATGGCCTGCTATATACTGAGTTTTGGGTCACTGGAGGACATTAGTACATGTCCTCCTGTGACCCTGAAGAGAACTATGGCCAATAAAGGTTAGCCTATAGTTCTCTTTTAAAGATATGTCCATCTAAAATATTGCATGGGCTGCCTGCTTCATTTATAAATACACCACAATAATATTGTTGTTTTATTACAATATATTTTGATTCCACAGAAGTGATAGAGGTGATCTTTGCTACCAAATGCTCTTGTTGGCGTCTTTTTATTGTTTTTTTTTTTATTATTTGTTTTAATTATTGTAAACCACTATTACTGCCAGTGCAGAGATCTGAGGCACATGCCGAAGACTGCACATAAAGACCCTTGCATTTTTATATGCCAGTCTCTGTACTGCACTCTGGCATGCCCCCTCTGCGGCACTACTACAGAGAGTGTGTGAGCTTTTCTGATTTCAGAGCAGGCTTCTGTGCTAGAACAGAGGATTATATACATTCATATTTCAAACTTGGTATTTGGCGGCACACTTAATTTGACTACCGTATATACTCGAGTATAAGCCGAGTTTTTCCAGAAGTTTTTCTTTGAAATAAATATTCATGCAATTTTAGAGAGACCAGGCTATATTCTTTTACTGCTGTGTAGTTTGCAGAAATCAAGGGATGACTAGGCACGACTGGCTAAACAACATAAATATTTGCTAAAAATGTTCACATGTATGTATTTCAGGTGTATTTATGTTTGCATAGAATTTAGCTTTAGTGCTGAAAACCATTTTATAACCCTCAAGATAGATGCTTACAAAAGTGTTACCCAGACAAAGAGCCCATGTGGAAAATGAATATATTCTTTGCTAAAATTGTATTCTTAATTTGTGTTCATCAGGCACAGCAGCTTTAGAGGAGGATGCCCAGATATTAAAGGTTATTGAAGCCTATTGTACAAGTGCCAAAACACGCCAAACCTTAAATTCCAGTAAGTTCATTTTTATGGTTTCTCTGATACAACATACAGTTTTAAATCACAACACAACGTTACTTGCTTTATCGTTCTGTGTGCTTTCTAGTTTTAATACCATCTGCACTATCAAGGTAATTAAGGTTATTTGTTAGAAAGTATTAATCATTGAAGTGTTTGATCATTTAAAAAAAGTATTTACAGCAGCTTGATATGTGTTGTTAATGAAATACACTTTTTTCTTACTTTTTGAACTAGAAAAGCAGTTGAGATGAGCCTTCCACACCTTGATCTATCTATCAAGCCAGCTATTTTTTACATCTTTGTTTTAAAGGTTTATCTAAATCTTTACAACATTCTAATTGGTTATCATTTTAACCTAGATACATACCTGCATCCACAGCACATTTTAGGACCAGTAGTTGATATTTTTGACCACTGAGCTATAGAAATAAAATAGTAACTTATGCTGCATAGTCATCCCCAAACTATACCAATCGCTGACTGTCAACAATCATACACAATCCAATTTAACTTGCCAAGTTGATTGAATATTGCTAATTGTGCATTCAGGTACCAAATATGTGTTGAGGGGGTTTGTTAAAAAGTATTTACTTATCATATCACTAGGCTATATTTATTTATCATGATGGTTCTAGAGTAGCTAGATGACATGTCCTACAAATCTTAATGACTTAAGTTATGCTGAAACGTAGTTCTCAACTGCCAAGGCACAGGGTGTCGAATAGATTATTTTCATAAAATGGTGTAAGCTTGTTACGAAAATGTATATTTAACCTGCATAGTACTATGTTCAAAGACTCAGTGGCAAGTGTTTTAAATGCATCTGTTTATTTCTTATGACTGGTAGGATGGAAGTGTTTGTTTTTCAGTACTGTTTTTCAGCAGGTAAGCAGAGACATCTGTGTTGTGATGCTGTGAAGGGAACGCAGCCAACCACACAAGTTTTTCATTATGGCAGTATACTCTACTGTCTCTTCTGTTACTACTGTCCTCTGATCTGCTTAACTATCACTCCCTAAAACAGCTTTTTCCATGTGCTTTGCAGATGCAATTTTTAAGTTTGACAAATAATTTTAGCAACCACAGAAACAAAAGCATCCATATTTAATTCAAGCTTTTCCATTATGCTTTTACCCTTCATGTTTGACACCTTTTGACCCTGCTCCTTGATGGCTGAGATATGTCTTTTCAACCTGTTATACCTGTTTCTGGTGCCATCTTCTTAGAATAGTTCTGTCAAAAACATTGACTTTGGCTTTAGGTCATAATAACATCTAACATATTTTTGTCAGACTCATAATTCCTAATTGAAAACTTACCAACAGTAGCAGCTGGAGGCCAACAATGAAGCAAGTACAGCAGTCAGTCTATTACCTAGAGACCATCAAAAAGGCATTTATGGTCTGAGGAAATATTAGTAACATTACTGCCATAAGAGTTAGCATCTAAAGTTTTTTGGGATGTGTGAAGGGGGACACTGTATAGTGGGATATATAGCCTATCAAGTTTCAATATTTCCCCAGTACAATGCCAAGGGATGGTGCATTATTACATTGATTCTGCAAATTGTTACACATAAAAAGCAAGATATGTAAAAGTCCTCATCATTTGTGCAGTTTAATCTACCAATCATTTACATATAAATATTTTTGTCTGTATTTTTTGAAAATAATTGCATGCAATCCTATGAAATATATATGTTGATGCTACTGTGTGTAAGTGATTGGTATACTATTTATTTTTTTCGTCTCTCCATAAATAATGGCTAACAGAAATACTGACATCAAAGTGAGATAAAGCCCCACCACACTCACATTAAACTTCTGTAGAAGTTTTTTTACTATTTCTTTTAGAAAATATGCTTGTTTCATTGCACTTTGTCGCTTTGTAATATACCATACTGCTGAAGAACCATTAGAAGCTTGATTATGGAGCAGAAGCCCCTAGACTAGGCATGATCTTGTTCCCAGAATGCATTATGGAGCCACAGTCGCTGTAAGTTCACAAAATGCATTCACATGCCAAAGTAATTTATATTTCCTCCTGCCGGCACTGTCTTATCTCATGAACAAGTAACTAATGAAATCTGCAAAGCTTTGTTCTCCTTTTTTTAACAATATTTTCTTTTTTTCCCTCTCTTCCCATCACCCCTCCTTTTTGCTTTTTGTTTTGTTTCATGTTACTGTTTTGGTTGTGGCTTTTTTCCTGTCCTGTTCTATTCCTTTTTTGTTCTTTCCTTTCATCTTTGCCTCCCCACCGTTGCCATTTCATTTCACCCCATACATCATCCTTAGCATGGCAAGGCACTGACCTGATGCATAATCACGTCTTGGCTGATGATGACCAATCAAGTCTAGACTCCTTGGGTCGTCGCAGTAGTCTTTCTCGTTTGGAGCCTTCAGACCTCTCCGAAGACTCTGACTATGACAGTATATGGACAGCCCATAGTTACAGAATGGGGTCTACTTCTCGTAAGAGCTGTTGCTCATATATCTCTCACCAGAACTAATGCACTTCTAAACTCTTTTTCTTAACAAAATGCTTGTTATACCACAACCTACTTTTCTTAGCTGTTTACTTGTGTTTTCTGTCTCCTTTAATGTATTGTTTTAAAAACTGAGATAATTTCTGGTTCTTTATATGTGTGGATCCAGGTTCCTTTTCCAGCCGAACAAAAATAATAATATATAAATATATATATATATCTCTGTCCACAAAGTTAAAGTGTACATTGGAATTATACCTCACGCTCTTATGATGCTTGCAGTGAGTCCTTAGTTTAGTTTTATGTAAGAGAACGTGAGGATTTTTTTTTTACATCGGCAGATTAAGCATTCTGTCGTCTTCTGTTTCTTTTGAAGTGCTATTTCTGTGCATTTTTGCAATTTAAAGAAACTGAAACCATACAAATTTGAGAGGACTTTTTGTGAATATATAATTTTGTATAGAAAAAAATCATAAATTGTTAGTTATGAAGAAAAGACCATTTGTAGGGAAAGCTTCTGCTGCTCACCTCACGTGGCATTGGGCAGCATTTGCACAGCTGTGTGTTGAAAGTAATGCGGCACAAGTACGCCTAGTGTACATATAATCTTCAGATGGCACACAGAAACAACTTATGCCATGTCACATTGTTGCTGCCATAATTCCTCATTTTTTTGTTCTAGATGTAGATATAGATGTATATTACAGTTGTACTTGCAGTATTTAAGTTATTTTCCTATTTTAAGAAACCTGTGTAAACAATATTTCTATATGTAGCGAAGGGCCTTTTGTCCCCATAACTGCCAGGAAAAAGCGTGAGTGGGGATTAAATATAAAACAAAATAGTAGGACAGCCAGAGATGACCCAATCTAAATCCTCCAACCCCCTCCTGAATAGACAATATTTCACTCCCCACATGAGTTTCATGTCAGTTGCTCCTGCCAGATTTTGCAGGAAATGCATACAGGACAGGAGAGTTTTTTCTATCTTTTTTGTTCTGGAAGCTAGGGCATTAGCATCACAAACATTGGAGAGTCAGAGGAAGGATTTTTCCAGTTCTGTGTGCACGTTCTGTGTAATCGGTTAAAAGATCCCTAATTTGCCTTGTGGCGTGTATCACCCTAAAACTGGCCATACACAGTTCTATTTATTTTTTGATCCAACCACAGGCTGAATGAAAAAAAAAATAGAGTAGATTCCTCCATCAATGCTTACAAGCGTTGAATGAATCACAGCTGTTTCCTTTGATTCCTTTGAAGCTGATTGGCGGCAAGCACTGTTCATTTAAAGATTTTTCAACCGGCTCCTTTGATCTTCTGGTCAAGGGATGCCAGCTGGAAGGTTGCTGACAGTGGCACCCATTGTCACTGTTTACACATTTCATTTTTGTCAGGCACCTCCTTAATACACAGAGTCTGCAATGCATAGAATATATATTATTTTAATGTTATATCATCTTCTGTTTCTCCTTTATTTATTTAGCTAAGATGGCAGGAGAATGGAGGTGAACACAAAGGTGTATGGGAGCCCTCACTACCATATTTGTATTCATTAAATCCTTAACACAGTAGTCCATTTGTTCAACATGCTAGATGATTGCTGACATTTTATGATGAGTTATACAAACTGATATGAAGTTTTCCAGGGAAGCATTGCATTCCTTGAATATCAACTTGAATATAATGTTGGTAATAGATTTTGGTTTGTTGTAATTCTGCATTTTATCACACATTTGCAGTGCTTATCCTGTAGTTCAATTCGTGGTTTATTTACATATAATAGGGCCAGTTTGAGACACTCATAAGATCATTCAGAATTCATTGAGAGGTGCATTAATCTGCAGATGACCTCCTTCTGACCTGCATTCAACCTGCTTTAAGCTGGTTTTTACATTCTCTTAGCCCATCAACAAAGGCCCATAAACACATGGGCACAAAGCACTTAGTGTGAGCGGTACCATTGTTTTCTTTTTTCAAGCCCATGGTAGAGACCACCAGTTAGCTCACAGCAAAGGGACAATGCTACTGAATAAAATTCAGTAAAAAGAATACAGCTTTTTTTGGTTTTCACCCATTCTTTTTTTCTTTGTAAAATGAATTCTTTAAAGGCATCATTAGAACAGGAGGCTTACAGGAAAATGATTCCAGAAACTTGAAGTACCAACTTTGTATAAAGCGCTTGTGTTCTCTTTGATTCTTGTCAATTTTTATGGTTACTGTTGACTATCCTTGAAGTCATATGCCACTACTGCTTACAGCCTAATTCAAGCCAAAACATTTTTCTAATTATTTTTAAATAAGTGGGGAAGGGACATAACCTCTGTTATTGGTAGTCTGTGTCCCAAATGGTAAGATTTTTCCTCACTCTCTATCAGGTACAAAACCTTCTTTTTCCTGCAGTAAGATGGGGGAAGGGTTAATACTACTGTTTGTCTTCCGGTCCCTGTGGAAACCAATCCTGTAATTTCTCTCCTTGCTGTCACAGGCTCAAGAGGTGAGCTAAAATTTCCCAATAGGGTCACAGACCACATTAAAAGTTGACAAAAGACTTTAATCTTCTCAAGTCTATCTAAAACTGGAAATACATTTTGGCTGAAATTGGGTTTCTAAGGCTCTGCTCTTTAGTTGATCTTAATATTTGTGAAATAACATACATTTAAATTACCAAGGGATGTATTTATAAAATGTTTGCAGAGCACTTTGCTATGCAAAGATCTGAGTTTTACATTTAAACCACATTATGGCCACTAGATAGTCAAAGAGCATAGGAAATGCCTATGCTCCTCAGCTTCATCTAACGGCCATAATGCAGTGCAAATGTAAAAACATTTTATAAATACAGTTTTTAATTTTCTCGTGTTGAAGAATGTGAATTTCTACTATTAGTTTGTGCCAAATGATTTGCATATGAGCAAACAATGACAGGTAAAGGTTTTCTCTGTCCACAGTTTTCTTTTCTTGAAACTTTTGACATAGCAGTTGACAGATATTTTTTTTTTTTTAACAGCAATTTTGCAATTGTGTGTCTCAGCTTGGTAGCAGGGACAGGCAATGCTGAGGCTGTAATCAAGATAACAAAGAGAACAACTGATGGAGCTGCACAAAGGCAAAGGTTGTCTGAAGTGCTTGCTATAAGGAATATCTTGGATGGATGAAATGAAAAACTGTAAAAGTGCTAAAACTCTTTCATTTCCATCATTCAGGCAATTTCAAGTGACCTTTATTATCTTAGTATGAATACATAGTAAAATGTGTTTGATTTCCTGAAATGCAGTGACCCATAGAATTAAAAAATTTTTCTTAAGTCCATTTTTTTGCTGGGTACTTTTGCACCATGTCTGCCAGTATAAAATACAGTGCTGCTACCTTTTGGCCGCCAACTTTAATTTTAAATTTTACTACGTTTTTTTAATAGTCCTCAAACTGCTTGAACACTTGGGAGTAGATCACTAAAAGTAGGGATGCACAGATACTTTTCGAGTACCAGCGCAGATACTTGGCATTTTCATGAGAACTATCAGGGTTGCAGCTGGGACCTGGCTCTGGCACTCCACCACTGTCCTGAAATCATTAGTCTGCATTGTTTTAGAAAAACTGTCACATGACCATAAACAAAAAATTATCAGTTCTCGTACTTGTAAGTACTCGGCAAGTACCAGTACTCGTACTCGCAAAACTGGTATCTGTGCATCCCTTTATTTCTATTTATAAAAACAAAATCGTACATTAAAACAGAGATGTAAAAATTCCAGGAGCTCCGTGTGCTCCTTACAAATGACAGCCGCCTCCTAATTTTTTAATTTTTCTCTAGTCTAGTCTTGGAGCTCAAAAGTATCGGTACATGTACTTGTACCGAGTACTGTACTTGGTATCTGTGCAACCCTAACTAAAAGCAATCTTAAAAATACACAGTGCATTGCATATGACAGTTCGTGTCATTTTGCACCTTTGCTATGCGTTATGCAAATAGAGCCAGCAACAGTGTGGTGATTTCACTGTCAGTGAAGCTGAATACACTCTGATACAATGCACTAGAAGCAGCATATACGTTGAATAAAGTCAGCTGTATGTTCACAGTTTAAATACTATTTCCTGCAGAATGAAAGAGAGACCCAAAACATTTTCAGAGTACCCAGCATATTAGGCATTGACTATTCCAATGTTTAGTTAAGTAGAACTTGAAAATTCTCTTCTTTGCTTACCACCTCCCCACTCAAACAAAAACCCTAATTTAAACATTTAAAAAATTGGAAGAAAAAAAGGAAACGCAGGAGCACATTTCTCCAGGGTTTGGAGACTTTATCTTTCCCAGGATTCCATGAGAGGGTCAAATGACATCACCTTATTTTGGTCAAATAAGCTGGTAATATTTACTACCCATAAATACTGTATTCTTTTTAAATACTGTGTACTTGTAATAAAATTACCAGCTAGCTTGTATTGTCCAATTACATGATTAAAACAGACCTTCGTAAATCTATTATTACAAGGCTGTTACCATTTTATATTTAATCCAAAATGTGATACTAATAATTCTTTAAATTAATACTATTTCTAAATATATTTTGGTGTTGGTCTTAAATGGTGGAAGTTTCATAGTTCACCTATTACAGCCGACTACTATCCTATCATACAAGGTAGCCTTTTAATGTTTTTATCTTAACATAATGGCCAATCTTTAGCAGAAAAAAAATTCCATGTGTTCCATGGAGTTTCCAAAGTTTTCATAGACTAACAAGTCGATGTTAATATAATCTCAGATGCAATGCGTATTTGATGTCCTTTGTATCTATGCATCAAATATAAAGTTACCAGTTTAGTGTACATCTTCTCTTTTTGAACTGTTTTGTGTTTTAAAGCTAATTACTCAGAAATCCACTCTATTAATATATAGGCAGTTTGCACTGAATAAGTAATTGTCAAACATTTAAATCACGGAAAAGTTTGTAGTTGCTAACAAAATACATCTGTTTTTATACACCTAAAAAAAAGCTCTTTATCAGCCAACCCCTCAAAGGGTTTGTGGTAAACAAAACATTCCCGTAATAAATCATGAATTGTCATTTATTTTCCAGTGTTCAGTTAAAAAAAATAGTGCTCCAGTATTTATTGCATTTTATGTACCCACATATACAGTAGTTCTCGGCACTGTAATGAACCTAGAAGACTCTCTTCATATTTTGTAAATGTTTAAATTGTTACCTGAAGGTAAAAGTACAAAACAAATACTGTGGCTTAATTTTTAAGACACCCTTCATTTGCATACTGTTTATTTTAAAAACAAAAATAGGAAAGGAAAAGCACAACAGTCAACCCCCCCTTTCCCCAAGCCAAGCTGCTTTACCTATGTGTGGATTGTTCTCCAACTCCACACTTGGAAAAACAAGCTATACATTGCTAAGAAAAATTCCAATGGGACCTTATACAAATTAATTGATTATACATACTGATAGGAAAAATTGAATGTTGTTTACAATGACAGCACAGTGGGTCAAAGTTTTTTTTTTTTAGCTCATTGTTTGCCTGGCTCAATGAAATAAACTCTCCACTAAGAAAATGTTCAAAGGGGAGACATGTTTGCACCCTTTTCAGCTCTGCTTATCCACTATGTTTGTGGCTATAATACTGGGTTTGCAGTCAAAAACAACCTGTCTGATACGTATAGGAAGCTTTAGCAGTACTAAGGGAATTTCTTTCTGTGTAACTTTGTTGTGTACCATTGTAACATTGGGTATACTTTTCATTTGTTGGAGATTTTAAAATCCTAATACCATACAGGCATATCTAGTAGTACTCCAAATGTGTGCCTGCTGAGTTTGAAGATTTTGCAGGGTGGCAGGTTAAAAAGTATGTATGTATTTAGTAAGTAGGTAATCTCTTCTTCCTACATTGGTAATGGCAAACACTGTGTTCTCCTAGACTCAAAATTTCGGGTTGTCCAAGTGCATGCTGAGAGTTGGCCATATTAAGGCCTGGTTCACACTTAGGCATTTTTGAACAGTAGAAAAAGCGCTCCAAAATGCCTAACACAAGAAATCTCATGATTTTCAATGGCCCCTGTCCATGACGCCTTGGTGTGATTGGAGCCTAAGTACAGTCTTTAACTCTTTTCTGCCAAGGATGTGTCCTACACATCATGACATTGAAAGGGTTAAAACAAACTCACAATTTCCTGGTTCTTCCATCACTCCTGGCAGCCTGGGACCATAAAAAAAAAGTTCAAGGTGACTGGTGGGGATAGCAAAGGAGAGATCCACTCCTTGGTCTCCTTGATGGTGTGTACCTGGAAGAAACCAGGTTCACAGCTGTCCATTCCTGGCTACCTGTGGCCAGGAAAACATCAGATCTGAAACGGTTTGTGCTCAGTCTACATAGGCACAGTGCAGTGAAAGCATCAGGGGTCTAAAAGTCATTAAGTACCTGTTACCTTTACAATGCTATCACATAGGGGGCTTGTAAGCCCCCTTGTGATAGCAATACAGTTAAAGTAAAACTGAAGCCAAAACATTTTTTTAGTTTTGGATAGAGTAGGAGAGGGTTATAACCCTTGTTAGCTTTTTTTTTGCTATCTGTGTCCCATTGGAGGGATTTGCCTTCACTTCATGTCCAATAGCCATAACAGGAGTTGAAAGAGGAAATCCCTCCAAGGAGAAGAAAATCCCAGGTAAAAAGAACTAGTGTCCCCATTGGAAGATTGTGGGATTACCTTTCACTTTCAGTGATAACGGTTAAATGGAGAGGGTGAATCTCCCTAATGGAGACACAGACAGCAATAAAAATGTGACGCGTCGTGCGCACAAAAGTGAGAGGACCAAGTCTAAGGCCTTTAAGGTAATTCTCTTAAATGATGAGCTAAAAACATTTTTAAAATTTGGAGTATCATAGTTTGTTGTAGTTTCACAGACACACTCAGTTTTGAGGCCTGACATAGTTGGTATCTGTTTACTCAACACTGTCTTGTCTTTTATAATTTACAAAAATGTCAATATTTTTTTTACAGATAATCTAGGTTTGAGAAAGTTCTACAAAGAACATGCAAATTTGCAAATACTATTTGTTAATTCTACAGGTTTTCTACTCTCCAAATGCTCCAATTTGGTTTGTTAAATATACCATTGAAAGTGTGTTGTTATCTTTCTATTAAGTGTAAAAAAAAACTTTTAATCTTATCAGAAATTCTGAGATTTCCCTGTGCTATTTCACAGTTACCCTTGTTATATTATGCACTGCAGAAAAATAAGTCCCTATGTTGTGGAGAGGAGGAGAATGGGCTAAACATAAGACAGCTGTGCAGGACTGACACCAGTTCTTGAGGTTTCAGTCCACAAAAGGCATCTGCTGTCAATGGTGGTAGATCTAAAGGTATTTTTTTGTATTGGCAGGGTCTTTAAAGGGATAACAAAAATAAGGAAATGTGCATGTATTACAAAGATGTACTGCATTTTTTTTAAATTATGCCCTGGCGTACGATTTAATTTCCCACCCCCCTAAGTGCAGCCCTACTTTGGCCCTCAGCTGTGGTAAAACTACAAATCCCATTAAGCATTGCAAGACTCTGGCAGCCACAGGCATGACTCCCAGAAGCAGATGCCTCTGGGAGTAGCTTCACCACAGCTGGAAGGTCGAAGTTTGGCTACCCACTGATCTATATTATTATTTGTTTAGTTACATGTTCTGTTTCACAGATCATATTAAAAATTGCTGCTTACATATTGATCTATCCCATGTTAAATTCTTAGCTTCCTCCACATTCCAGGTTTTTGTTCACTTTGCAGCTTTGTCTAGTGCCATACAGTCTTTATTGCAAACATCCACCTGCTACTTGTTTTATTGTGCATGTTTGCTGCTGCCCTATTAATTTATATGGGTGTGACACGCATTTGCATTATGAGGAGCCATTAGGGATGTTTTGGCTGGAAAGGCTGTGCAGTGCCAGGCAGAGCCACAAAGTAAAGGTCACTGGAAGGAGATGGAAGGCAAGTATTTAACATGGCAGGCTTGACATTCGTGGTGGGGGGTTGGGGTATTAAGAACAAGTTCAATAAAAGTATGGACATTTTGCCCTACCATATAAAGCTTGTACTTTTTTAAAAAAGGTTTTATAAAGCGAGAAAATGGCAAAGCTGAACATTTTTATAATGCCCCAGTGGTTGCCAGGCTGAAGATGGTGTACTAATTGGCCAGAATTGTAGCAACTTAAGAATTTGGACACTGTTACTATTAAAGGTTTAGTCCACTTAAAAAAAAAAGTAATAAATGCAGCAACATTGACAAAAAGCATACTTTTTTAACCTGCAGAACATTGCGCCACAGATGCAATGCATTGTCTCTTGCTATGTCTTCCCCCTAGGGAGCGATCCCAAACCTGGGTGAGGCAGCTGTGTGGACAGAGCCATGCACAGCTTTGCCCAATTCAGCAAGAGGCACCCTGCAGTTTAGGTGAAGTGGGGGCAGCAGTTTAGGTTTTGGCGTGTTCTATTCGACCATGCTTAATGTTTCACCCTAAATATAAGTGTAACGTGAAACATGATCTAACAGGTGGACAACCTTTAAAGTATTTAGACTTTGCAGCCAAATTGGGATAACGCCTATATCAGGAGTAGGCAAACTTTGGCCCTCAGCTGTGGTAAAACTACAAATCCCATTAAGCATTGCAAGACTCTGGCAGCCACAGGCATGACTCCCAGAAGCAGATGCCTCTGGGAGTAGCTTCACCACAGCTGGAAGGTCGAAGTTTGGCTACCCACTGATCTATATTATTATTTGTTTAGTTACATGTTCTGTTTCACAGATCATATTAAAAATTGCTGCTTACATATTGATCTAAATTCAATTTTCCTCTGGAATGCAAAGGGAATGGGAGTTTATATTTAATCTAATTAAACCTGTCTGTACTGTTCTGGCAGATCTCATTATCCGTTATAAACTAGATTTCACCACTGTCTTGCCTAAAGATCTAGACGCATTGTATGATAGAGAGGAGGCTCAGAGTGTTCCTAGTCTTCCTATTGGAACAATCAGAGTTTCCTGTCCCTTTGAATTTGTGCATTGAAGTTCCATAGACCAGCTACACAGACACATCTAAAAGGTCAGAACTTATTTTTCTAAACTTATTTTTAGTATGCTGCTTTAATAATAAGTCATAACAATTAAACATTTGGGAGGGATTTTCTCAAATTTGTCTTCAAATGTGGAAATACATCATAAGGGACACGGTTATTCTCCCTATCAATCTGAAAGTGGTAAAAGTCCATTGTTGTGTGATATTAGCCACAATAAGTAACACTTTAAAATAGTAACGGAATCTAAAACGTGATTAAATATGCCAAGGAAATTAAGCAAAAAAACAAAACCTGGACTTGTACAAAGAGATATTATTGCTAAACTACTTTTAGTTGTATTTTTTTGGCTGTTTACAATTTAAGCAGTTTTTTCCCGCTCATGCACGTCATCCAGCGGCGCGCACTAGTCCCTAGTGAAGATGTCTAAAAATGCCCGCTCACATCCAAGAAGCTCCCGGCTGGCCGTTTAATTACAACGGCCGGTCAGGAAATGGTTTATAAGAGAAAAACTATAATTGTGTTATTAAGAACAACTATTATAAGTACCTCAGTCTGCCTATTGGCCTTCTGTATAAGCGGAACTAAGACTATGTGAGAAAATGGCAGCATTTCCAGCCAATCAGAAAAGCACATCTGCTTGCATAAATGTGCTGACTACAGGAGGGAACGTTGTGAGTAGAGTGATTACTTCATCAACATGCTGCCTCTCCTTCATTTTTCAATCAGCTGGCTGGGGTATCTATTGACCAGTGTTCTGACCAGTAGTGCAGCTGATGGCCAGTGTTTCATTGCAGCATTAGCACTGCTAAAAGTAGAGCATCTGGCTATGCTGTGCTTTTGGATCACAAAACTGGCTGCACAGAATTTTAAATCTGTTTATATATAAAACATATATGTAGTTTAACTGTGTAAATAGCTGCTTACACTGGATTTTAACTTTAACCAAAAAAAAATCATGGTATAGTCACACATATGCAGTTATTGGTGTTCCCTAATACTTATGTCTTATATTAGACATGATGAGTGAAACGTTTGTTCAGCTTTTACTGTAAACTAGAGAACAGTGTTGGTAAATCATAGCAACTAAGCAAAATTCTCCTTTTCATCATGCACTATGGGTTATAGTTCATTGCACTACCTTAATTAGTCCTCTTCTGTTCTTCCTAACAACTTAAAATGATCTGTGCATTTTGTATTACTGTAAACTGTTCTAAAGTATTATATAAACATGTTTCTTTTGTTTTAGGAACTTAAGAACATGAATGGTTTCAAAATCTGCAGTGGTTCTATTTTTGTGGGCGTTAAGTGAGCAATTGTTTATACAGTTCTGTAACATATATACATATAGAAATATACATGTACATATTTCTGTATTTGAGACCGATGGCATTGGATCCAAATAGTGATTAGAGAATGGTCTAAATCTGCTTCAATTACATGATCTTTGTTACACTGTATTTCTCATGCTTTATAAAGTGGTCATCTCTGTGTTCAGTGTTTTGTTATCTGAGGCAAGCACATTACCTAGTGTTCAGTGGTGCAACTTCCTCTGCATCTCATCTGCAGAAGCGAAAAAGCCATGTCTAGTGGGACATTGCCTTCTTAAGAGAACAGATAAAAGAAAAAAATACACATGTATTTCTGAATGTTGTATTGTACAGTATACATATGCCTTGTGGTTTAGTATGAAGCCGAAGTATTTGTTTTATATAAATAAGCGACGTGAGAGAGAATGCGTTTCTGTCATGTACAGTTGAAATAAATTTTGCCTTTGCTAGTCTGTGCCTTCAAAATTGAATTATTGCTTGTGGGGAGTGAATATTGCCTCAATTTATTGTGTGTTCCCAGAACACTTTTTGTCTGGTTTTCATTAAAAGTTGGCATCCATTTATTCTGGTTTTACAAGGGAAATGTTTTACCTTAAATTTCACACTCCCAGTTGACCTAGGTTACTAGAACGTTCATATATTCATATTTACTTCAAAGCAGTTTGGTTTTCAATATGCAACAGGGGTCACCTTAATGGGCTGGAACCCTTTCCCTACGGAAAGGGTTCCGTAGGGAAAATGCCCAAATTATTTTCTTCCAATATGAACACTTCAAGAAATGTTTTGTAAAAGCTGCAGAATATTAAGTTTGATTACTTTTAGTGATTTGCTAAAGGAATAGAGGCTGTTCATGCAGCAAAGGGAAAATGGTCAATAGTAAATAATATGATAACTAAGTAAATCATAGTAAACATTTGTTCAGTTTGAAAACCCAATCATGTGCAAAGAAACCTTTTTTATTTGAAAAAGAAAAGGATTTTTGCTAACACATGATTTGTTGACTGTGGTGAACACAGTCTCATACTATCTGAATCTTGACTATAGTGAATGAACATTCTTTATTTCTCTAGTAAATCAACCCCCTTGTCTTCTTTTCAAAGCGGTGTTAACAGAACTTGTACAGTAGCAGGTTTAGTATTTCACAGCACACACTGCGGCTACATTATTTAGTGTACTTCAGAAGTGCAGCAAACTTCTGGCATTTATGGTTTTATGGGCATTTATTGTGCTGTCTCCATGGCCCACCCAAATGTCCAGACATTCATGTTTTCAGAACCAACACCCATTTTGTCAAACCTCACCTAGGATGAGAAGCAGAAGCGTTCTAATTGACATCTAGTTAAATTTACCAAAAACAGTTTTAGTAAATGCAACAGAACCATACTACTAGGCTTTTCAGTTAAAGTGTATCGCTTTAAAAAATAATGTATTTTATATGTATATAATATATCCCTGTCTTTTTTTTCTGTTCTGTTTTGGAGATTTACTATTTCTTCTGGTTCCTAGGCTTGCTACAGGAAGAAAGAGTTTAAATCCCTCAAAGTCAGGAACTCTCTAAGTCAGTGCTGCCATTATTGAATAGATTTTTTTGAATTTGAAGGCTCAGGGACTCTTATTCTTTGAGTTGCAAACCCAGAAAAAACATGTACATATCATGCTTGTTTTGTGTCTGTGAACCATTAAGTAGGGTAGAAAATGATTTAACCCCAGAGCTTGTCCATCAAAAAAAGTTCTTCAGTTACAGCTTCTGTTTTATTTCCAATCCATTATTTTACTTCTGGTTGGAATAAGGAGGAGGAGGAATGTGTTCCTCCTCTGAATTATCTTTACAATGTGTAAAATGCTTTTCCTCCTATTCAGTTCTGTTTTATAGTAGACGCTTGCATCTGAGCCTCTAGAAAGGTGGTTTTCTCCTGCTTTGGGCTCCCCTGCTAAAAATAAGTTAAAATCCTAAAATTCCTCTGCGTATCCCTAATATCTAAACTATCCCAAACTGTGCAGCAGACCCCAACACTTCTCTTTAACTCCTAAAATTCTATCCATTGCTCGTAAACTCCCTGCCACTGCTCTGGAAAAAGCATGTGCATCTTAGATGTTCCAATACCTGATGCAGATATTTTTCCCAGGTCCGTGACTCAAGCTTGGTACACATGGAACAAGATTTAGTCGATTCAGCCGGCGCCGTTGCCAGAATACAAAGTTTACAGTAGGACTTCATCCGCCACTCTATTCATCATGGTTGGAGGAATCTGTTATATTTTTTTTGTTCAGCATACAGGTTGAATGAAAAAAATATAACGGTGTATACCTTACTTTACCAAATAGTGAGGGAATGATTAGCATGACAATATGACAAACAAGGAGCATGTACCTTTTACAAGTGGGTCAGATTCCTATTTTCAGTAGAATGTTTACCTTATCCAACTTCTAAAGCATCAGCACTCAAATGACACTGCACTAATATTGACAACATTAAAAGCTTCTCACTGGCCACTTTATTAGATAATGAAAATATCTAATCAGTCAATCACATGGCAGTAACTCAGTGCATTTAGATATGTAGACATGCTCAAGATGATGAGCTCAAGTTTAAACCGAGCATCAGAATGGGGAAGAAATGTGATTTATGTGGCTTTGAATGTGGCATGGTTGTTGGTGCCTGGCGGGTTTCAGAAACTGCTGATCTACTAGGATTTTCGCATACAACCTACTCTAAGGTTTACAGAGAATGGTCTGATAAAGGGAAAATATTCGGTGAGTGGCAGTTCTCTGGGCGAAAATGCCATGTTGATGCCAAAAGTCAGAGGAGAATGGCCAGACTGGTTCAAGGTGATAGAAAGGCAACAGTAACTCAAATAATCGCTTGTTACAACTGAGGCATGCAGAAGAGCATCTCTGAACGCACAACACGTCGAACCTTGAAGCAGATGGGCTACAGCACCAGAAAACCACATGGGTGCCGCCCCTATTGGTTAACAGGAATCTGAGACTACAAGTCACAAGGGCTCACCAAAATTGGACAAGAGAAGAATGGAAAAACGTTGCCTGGTCTGATGGGGTCTCAATTTCTGCTGCAACATTCGCATGGTTGAGTCAGAAATTGCCATAAACCGCATGAACACATCCTGCAGTGCATCAACAATTCAGGCTGGTGTAATGGTGTAGGGGATAATTTCCTGGCACACTTTGGGTCCCCTAGTACCAATTAAGCTTTGTTTAAATGCCACAGCCTACCTGAGAATTGTTGCTGACAATGTCCATCCCTTTATGACCACAGTGTACACATCTTCTGATAGCTACTTCCAGCAGGATAATGCCATGTAACAAAGCTAAAATCATCTCAAACTGGTTTCTTGAACATAATGAGTTCACTGTACTCAAATGGCATCCACAGTCACCAGATCTCAATCCAATGGGATGTCGGTGGAACGGACGATTTACATCATTATTGTACACCGGACAAATCTGCAACAACTGTGTGATGCTATCATGTCAAAATGGACCATACACTCTTAAGGAATGTTTCCAGCACCTTGTTTGAAGGTTTTTTGTATGCCGTTCTGAGGACAAAAGTGGGTCCAACTTGGTACTAGCAAGGTGTATCTAATAAAGTGGCCAGTGAGTGTATATACATATACAAATAGTATACATTCTCTTGAAAGCCCAAATTGAACTTTTTCATTTATATCCGCTAGATAAATATCAGGTGTATCAAAGCAGAAGTTGTGCAAAGTCTTACAGATCCTTTTCTTTACAAAACTGCCATAGCCTGAATCGAATAGCCTGTCCCCTAATAGCAGCTGCCGAGAAGCAGTGTAGAGGTCTAACATGCCCTCTACCGAGTTAGACCTATAGATCTGCTATTAGGAAAGATCATACCCGCTGATTTGAGGGTTTTGACTCACCAGGGGGCCTCTGACTTCTACGACGAAATCACTGCTTCCCCACTGAGAGTAAAGCTCCTACTTTGTAGTTGCTGGCAATGGACAGGCTTTTCTACTCAGGCTGCAGCTGCTTTTTTTAAAGAAATCTAACTTGAAAACTTTGCATACCTTTTTATTTTTATATCCCTGGAATGTATTTAGCTAATTTAAGCTGAAATTTTATTTGGGCTTAAAGATAGGGTAGATGTAAAACTGTTCTGTCCATAAAACCTATTGATGATAAATGGTGTTTCGAACATTGACTACTGAAAAATGTTAAGACTAGGGTTGCACAGATACTTTTCGAGTACCAGTGCAGATACTTGGCATTTTCATGAGAACTACCAGGGTTGCAGTGGTTGCAGCTGGGACCTGGCTCTGGCACTCCACCACTGTCCTGAAATCATTAGTCTGTATTGTTTTAGAAAAACTGTCACATGACAATAAACAAAAATTTATCAGTACTTGTAAGTACTCGGCAAGTACCAGTACTCGTACTCGTAAAACTGGTATCTGTGCATCCCTTTATTTATATTTATAAAAACAGAATCATACATTAAAACAGAGATGTACAAATCCCAGGAGCTCCGTGTGCTCCTTACAAATGACAGCTGCCTCCTAATTTTTTCATTTGTCTCTAGTGTAGTCTTTGAGCTCAAAAGTATCGGTACATGTACTCGTACCGAGTACTGTACTTGGTATCTGTGCAAAACTAGTTAAGACAAATATTTCAAACTTAAAGGTATTTTTCTAAAAAAGGTCTACATTTGTATAGCCAACTCAACCTTCCAACACCGTGGAACGGTTGCATCACAGAAACATTTCATATCTCAGAGACTTTCCGATTTTGTATCTGACGTTTGTTAAAGTTTTGTTGAAAGAAGTACTTGCTTGCAGCTTGATTACACAGTTAATTGCTAAAACTCCTATATTGTACCCAATATTTCACTTTGCAATGATTGTGGCAGTTGGGCAGAACTAGAAATTCAGGCAGGGTTTCTCTGTACTGGTGTCCCTAACACACAAAGGGAGCTAGTATGTAGCTTGCCAGCAACAGTGCTGGGTACGGTTGGCTTTAAAAGAAATGTAGTATTTCTCACATAGATTGCAGATGACGACTGTCAGTCACCGCTCCCCGAAGTAATTCCCCCCCCCCCTCTCCATTTCTCTAGCACTGACTAGAGGAACAGATGGGGGAGTGGGCAGGCAGAGCTGGCTCTGCTTCTAGAGACACAGAGCCAGCTGTCAATCAGCCAGCGGGGTGGATTTTGACAGACTTTGTTGAGATCCATCCAGGCTGCAGATCGGCTCTGCACTTTGAGCATATAGCAGGCAATAGCCGGGGGACATTAGTATATGTCCTCCTGTGAACCTGAAGAGAACTATGGCCAAAAGGGGTTAGACCATGGTTCTCTTTTTAAAGAAATGTAAATCGTCATCAGGTGACATTACAATAACTCTACTTGTTTAGCAATTGCTAAGGCAATATTTTAGCCTCATATCTTGCATACCCATAGACTTGCATTGAGAGGGAGAAGTAAAGCACAGCTATAGTGTAGTGCTGCAAAGCAGGAAGTGGAGCCTTCGTATATAATATGACTGCCCTCATGTACAGGAATTAACAATTTTAAGTAAAAACACACACATACTTTAGTTGCAAAACTGCTGATCTACAAAGATTTACAGCTCGTTGTGCAATAAATAAAATATATACACACCCACTGTATAAAATTTTTAGGCCTGGAGGTGTTTTACAGGTTTGGATTTGTGTGACATTCTTCCTTAATAGTTATTAGACATTGGCCTTTGTAAGCTCAAGGTAAACCAGTTCTAGTGAAAAAGAAATCAAATGGGGGAAAAAGGCATATGGAAAAAACATAAGCAGAAAATGCATGCCAGAATGATCAGCTACAAAGATCAGTTCTTTTAATGTCACATATTGCGTAGTTTGAGGTGGTTGGGGCAGGATCAAGTCTGACTTTTACAAGAAAAGATGACATTTTGCATGACTGTACAGACCAGTTTGATTTAACTAATCTCTGCTTCATATATCATTTTTTTTCATCATTTGCACAGTGCGGTTTACTTTTTTTTAGAAAACAAATGATCATGGATTGTAGAACAGCTCCTCATACTATAGCATAATAGAGTCCATCACTCTTTGTGATACATGGTTAGTAAACTGTGGACGTTAAGACACCCCCCGCCCCCACCTAGAAAGTATCTGTGCCTTGTTCCTTTACACTAGTGCTATAGTAGTAAGTGTAATAGGCGTTGCTGGCATCGGATTCCTTGGGCACACGCTGGCAACTCTTGCCTGGCGCCTTTCCTGCTGCCGCCTGCCATAGTTGCTTTGCTGCTGCCGATAAGGTGAAGCTGTGGTGGATCTGCTGTGCTGTATAGGCAGGAGGCAGCAGCATTTGAACAAGTGGAAAACTCACTCTCAGTGGGAGGTTAATCATGGTCCGGCTGGTGGAAGAACCTAGGGAGAGTGAGGAGCATAGGAGCTGAGGTTCTGATGACCCTATTCAAAGGTAGGATTTTCTTTCACTTCAGAGACTTTCTCTTGCTGTGGTCTCTTGGAGAGAAAGTGAAGCAAAGAAGGGACAGACCTCAAAAAAAAAAAAAAAGGTTCTAACCCTTCCCAATTAATACCGGGGGTGGGAGGAATGTTCAGGGCTGCAAAAAATCCTGAAAATTGTGTTGTTACTCATTTGCTTCTGTTCATTGTTCTGTTATTATTTATATAATAACATTCTGCAGTACTCTGCAGATTGCAGAAATCGCAAAACCTAGAAAGGTTAGCCTAATGTAGCAAACTGGAAAGCAATGATGCATTTATCCTATCCACAGAAACGTATGGTTGATGCGACCATTTTATGAAAAAGACTCAATGTTGCTGTGCACAAAGTTCTATTCTATGTGATTTGCCTATGTTTTTAGGGGAAGTCTTAAACCCTATGGTCTCTTCAGCGCTGGAGAGGTTATCCTGCATGCTACAGCTTCACCGTTATTTGTGTCTGACACTTCCTCCTTCATGTTGGTTAAATGTATGCGTCAGTGTAACCGGACCCAGCTTCACAAGCTTGCAAATTGTAACAATGTTGTTTTTCTGTTTTACATTTTGTGTTCCTTTCAATTGCCTGTTTTAGGTAAGTCTTTAGTGTGAAACGTTTGAGTGTTGTAACTACATTTGTAATATTTGTCATTTGATTCCTTGATGTTACAAAAGCGATAAATGTTAAGAATCATTAGTGGAATAAAAATGGCACAATTCCTTTCCCATTATACAACTTTTTTTTCTTTTTTTAAAACTTATGACTAGTATTTTAGAAACTGTATGTATAAGTTGCAGTTGTCTACTGATGCCATAAGGTAATACAGGCACAATTTTTTGTATATAGATGTAATTTTTTTTAATCATCTTGTGCGTTCACATATATCTAAAACCAGAGGCGTTTTCACATGGAAAATAACTGCATCTCATTATACATATAACGATGGCTTTTCCTTTCTAGGATACAGTGTTCACCTTTCATTCTTAATCTCCCTGCTGTCAGGTTTACGTAAAGAATCGGCTCCCCAGGTTTTACTTCCAGAAGAGGAGAAAATAATTGTAGAAGAAACAAGAAGTAATGGTCAGACTGTTATAGAAGAAAAGTGAGTACAGAGTACAGCTGTTACAAACTATGATATTTTTATTTTTTTCTGCATTGCTCTCGTACACCTTTGCTAATTGAGCTGACTTGCATGTGGTGTGTGGGTATGTACAGTATATGTGGTGAAAACATATCAGAAGTAAAGTCAGTTCAGCACAGTATTCCATTTCTGACAGACTTTTTGAAAATGTTGGACTTTTTTGGATGTTGGAAATGTTGGAAATTGTCAGGGGAACCGTACTTGCAGTTGGGTGCCTCTGTCAGAATACAAAGGACAGAGCAGGATATTTGTCAGCATACATGGAGGAATCTGTCAGATTTTTAAAAAATCTATCCGTGTGCAACCAGCTTTAGAGTAGCCCCACACTGCCTTAGCTCTGCAATTAATGCATATGATTTGAGCTGGGCCAACTTTAGGCATGGGTGAAATCACAGTTTCAGGGAGGGGGGAAAGGAGGTGCACTTCCTCTAGAGAAGCCTACCGGAACGAGTAATATCAGAGTTTCTTGAAAAGTTATATTAAAGCGCTCCATATAACACCACATATTTGCTGTAGCTGCTTGCACTCTTCCTGGGTTCCTCCCGTAGCATGTTAGCTTGTTTATATTTGTAGATAAAAGCTGTACACTACACTGCCCTGATCATTTGGACATTTGACCTTAGAGTTTATAGAGTGGTTAAAGTGACTAAACTCAGGCGTTAAATCTTAGCAATGCATCCAAGTTCCTTAACTTTTATCAAAAATGTAATTAATCTGTGTATTACTCAGCTACAAGGCCTCTCTGACTCTGGCTACTTTTGTTCTCCATGGTCCCTGTGTGTGTGTGTTGTAAAGTAACCACCACTCCAAGCTTGCTCCCATGATAGACTGCAATCTCACGTTTACTTAACTAATTTGTATTGAAATTATAGTCTATTTTCAGAGTGGGCTTGGAGTGGTGGCAACTTTACAACACACACAGGGACCATGGGGAACAGAAGTAGCCACCCTCCAGAAGGTGTCAGCACCAATTCAGAGATGATTTGAGGATCTATAGCTGAGTGATGCACAAATAAGATACATTTTTTGTTAATAGCTAAGGTATTTGAATGCATTTTAGGTTTAACTCCAAAGTTTGGTGTCACTTTAAATATATAATAAAAATAAATTATTTGCTTGCTGCATACAAAAGCAATTTGTTGTCATCACACAAGAAGCGTATTGAACCTCTCTTTCTTTCATTCTTGGTTCCTAAAAGTGAGTATCCCAAGAAGTTACCATATTTTCTGTGAACCCTTAAGTTTTACAGCGTGTAAAACAGTTGTATCAAACCCTGCACTTTTGCTCTATGTGCCTTTTAGATGCATCTAAGTTAGTGTATTGCATAACAATGATGTCAGTCCTTATGCATAGAGCACTTTGACTATGTGTATGGAACCTTAAAGATGCGTTCAAAAAACATCTTCTGCATTTACTGTATGAGGACAGGTGTCTTTTTGGTAATTTTTTTGACACTGGCCACCCAAGCCTTTTGGTTCTGACAATGTGAGCTTACTTCCATGCAGAAGATCTTTAATGAGATAGAACTTAATCTTTCTCAACTATTGCTCTTATTCCTCCAAGACATTCTGTGTCAGCCTCTTGCTCTAGTCGTAGAAGTCATAGCCATCTACTCGTGCTTGAATAATACGCACTTCTACTTTGGTTAGTGAAAGTGCTTTTAGATCCCACTGGGTCTCTTCTTGGCAATTGTGTTTTCTGTGCATTTGCACACCCAGGGCTCTTTCTTTGGCTTCCATTGTTCACCTGGTAATCCAGCACCCAGTGTATTTGCCTTCTGTACTCCAGCGTTTCTAGTCCTCAGTTGATTGAGTTTCCCAACACTCTGAGGGCCCTCTGTTTTTCCTATACCTGCTAAGTATCCTTGTTGAGACTAGTCATAGTAGTTAATCTCTTATCTAGTTTAGGGATGATTACACCCAGGGGCAATATATTATAGGTATATATTATTGTTCCTTAGTTTTCTAGTTATGTAGTTATCGCAAGCTGTTCAGTCTCCCCTTCTATTGGAGAGTCTAGATTTACGACCGGTGATTTAGTTGGTCCTTTTGAATATTCTTCTCCCTACACTTCCTATTTAAGGAAGGATCCTTCAACTATTCCTTCTAATTACTCAGTTTAAGGTGTCCCGTACTCCTCCTTTTTTTGGTTGTTCTTTTGTAACTGACCTCCTCTGCACTGCATTTGTGTACTGCCAGCGCTTCCTTCCCCTTGCTTTACTCAGGGTGTTCTTCTTATTTTTTTGTACACTTTGTATTCTGTATCCAAAATAACATGCCTTGACTGAAAACCCTATACTTTTATTAAGGCCAAGGGATTGTAGGGCTGGTGTAGTTTTTTTACTACAGAAATAGGGTAATTCTGTGGGCCCTACTTATAGAAAAACATTTTTTTATTGAGCTATACCCTCTGAGGAACACTCCTCAAATAGTTGACTTTTTCCTTGGGTTCTCCCCCAGCATGAGAAGAGATACAGATTTAAAAGGAAGAGCAGCAAAGAGAAGGGAAACTACTATGGATTACAGTAAGGCACACATTACAGAATTGGTTTATGTTAAAAAATCTGAGGGTTTAATGTCACTTTAAGCCTTCTCCAATATTGGTTTAGTTATCAGACACATTTTTTTCACCTGTCTTTCAGGTGTTGTCATTCTCAGGTCCTGGCCCTCTGAGTTCTTAGCCTAAGTTATTGCTTGCTTACAAAATTGTGGTGTAATGTATGGTATACATATATACAGTGGGCTTGCTTAACATTTTTGTTTTGCCAGTGCCCAGACCTTCTGAAGGCAGCAGTTTAACCCAATTGTCTTCAATTTCTACTATTCTTCTTTCCAGTGGCGGACCTAAGGATCAAAGGGCCCTGGTGCAAGATTTTTTCGGGCTCCCCCCCCCCGGTCTTACAATGCCCATATTGGCCAACTGACCACCTGAAAGCCTGCAATGGCCACCTGAGAGCAGAAAAACAAGATCAGGACTCCCACTGTTGACTTGTAGAATAATCTCATTATATATTACAGTGTAATAATAATAGAAATAAAGTGCACAATAAATGCGCTTGAAACATCCCCAAACTACCTCTCCCCTCACATCCCCACCCCCCGCCCTCTCGCTTCGTGGAAAAAAAATTCAGCTAAAACAGTCCTGATTCCAAAAAGGTTGTGGACCACTGCTATAGAGGACTACAACTCCCAGCAATACTTTATACGGCAATGGAGAATGGCTTTGGCTATAGAGGACTGCAACTCCCATCAATATTTTATACAGCGTTTGCAATTCTGCATTGCCGTATATAGTTCTGCTGGACATTGTAGCCCGCTATAGCCGTTACCATTCTGCATTTCTGTATAAAGTATTGCTGGGAGTTGTAGTCCTCTATAGCTGATGCCATTCTGCACTGCTGCAATACTGAATGGCACCAGCTATAGAGGGCTACAACTTCCAGCAATGCTTTATACATAAATGCAGAACAATAGAACAATTCCATCAGTTACAGAGGGTTAAGTCACATATCTCGTTTGACTGTCCTCATGGTGCGAACACATGCAGCAGGGAGAGGTGGTGGGCTCTGAAATCCAGTGTCTGCTGCTCGTTCCTCCTGGCCGAGGCCCCAGAGCTGTCCCAGAGTGTGCCTGCAGGCTGATGTGATTTCTCCTCCCACCAGCTCTCTCCTCACTGCCGGGCGCCCATCACCGATGTTTTAGCAAACAGGACATCCCCATCATCCCTTTAGACGGGCTTGTTCCATGCCCGTCTCTGAATGATTTAAAGCCCGGGGCACAATGAGAAGAGTGATCCCCGCTGTAGCGGCCGTTTTCAAAGGGCACCAGCTCAGTCCCCCTGCTAGTGTCCCTCCCTACAGGACCTCAGTGGGCCCCTCAACTGCCTTGGGCCCCGGGCGCCAGCACCGGCTGCACCGCTGGTAGTTCCGCCCCCTGCTTCTTTCCTTTAATGCGCTTCAAGAAAATATTTTATGGTAAGTACATAAATCTAATTTTTACAGTTAATTGAAAGATTGCAATCAAATTATTTGAGGTGTGTGGTTGTAGTCATTGCAACAGAAAGTAGCACAACTAGTCAAAAGGTACAGCAATGACTTTTTCACATAGTTCCAGCCCAGCTAGTGTGGGGTACCTTTGTTCATTTAGTAAATAGCAAAAGCTTACAACTAAAGGTGTTCTTTGTCCTTTATGCAACACCGATTTTTTTATCTGAATGAACTCATTAGAAAAATGCACTATTACAAAAGTGGTGTATTTGGTATGTTTTTTTCTGTGTTTAATTTACCTTTGTGTAATACTTGAGGCTTTAAAAGATTTGACATTGCTATATGATGTGTGCTTACTTTTTAGGAGTCTTGTTGACACTGTGTATGCATTAAAAGATGAAGTTCAGGAGCTAAAACAGGTTTGTATTCTTTAATAATAATAATTCTTAAATGGTTCATTGCTATTACACTCAACAGTTAGAAACTGCTAGCCTTCCAATTAACACGTTACATTGGTCCCGCAAAAGTCTGTGTTGTGAAACATTCTCTTTACGTTCCCCCTTAGTCTTCTCTTGCTACCTTTATATTCGGATCCCAGTCAGATTGTTTGAGAACCTAACAAACAGTGTATAACAAAAGCGCCAGCGGCTTGTATCCAAACAAGGAGAATATCTGCAGTGATCTCAATGTGAACCGCAGATGGGGCAGGCTCTAGGGAAGCCTCAACTCTGGAAGAAACAAAACACAATGGTGTAATCATCACCTCCATCGATGATTACACCATTGCAGTGTCCAAATTCTACTTAGCCCTCTCTTTCTACTCCAGAATCTCTTAGACCTACAAGTCTACTAATGTTTCCTGCTATTGCCTCTGAATATGAAATGGTTAATTCTGAGTCACACAATGAGATTGAATTAATTTACTGCAGTAAACATTAGTGCCCCCCTTTCTCTTTGAATTACCTTTGTGAAAGCTCTTCTGTTACCTTCTAGGTTTCAGTTCCATAGGTTTTCGCATGTTGTGCGATATGAGGATATTCAGTTTAGTCCTTTGGGGTTCATGGATGTGTTGGGGGTTTTTTTCCCTTATATTTTTACTTATAATTAAGGGGGACAAAAACCTACACCTTGGGCATTACTATACATGTATATAACAAATCAACTTTTATTATTCCTTTATAAAAAATAAAAAAAAACTAATACCTTTAAAAGTAAAAGAAACAAATACAAACAATTGCATTCATACCAGCCAGGGCCTTAAAAGTTGCTAATCTAAACAACAAAACATACTAATAATGCCACAGTGCTATACATTATTATGTTATTTAATTAATATAAAATCCATCTAATCAATCCATTTAACAAATTGATAACCGAACCATGCACTTATACTAGCTGTATAAACTTGAGCTATATGCCATAAAACATAGCATACTGTTAGTTTTTACATACAGTAATAAAATCTGATTTGTTATAGACATGTTTATCTGACTATTATATACAGTAGTAATGCAGCCCAAGGTGGAGGTTTTGTTTCACCTTCATTATATTTAAATATTTTACTGGGCTGACACAGCTTTATGTGTATAGCTTGCTTTACTGTGAAATAGGTATATATCATGTATGCCTATATATATTATAGGTATATATTATTGTTCCTTAGTTTTCTAGTTATGTAGTTTTCCCAAGCTTTTCAGTCTCCCCTAATATTGGAGAGTCTAGATTTACGACCGGTGATTTTAGTTGGTCCTTTTGAAGATTCTTCGCCCTACACTTCCTATTTTTTTACGCGATGGAGGCGCTCTTGTGTTTTGTTTGAGAACCTGCAGCAGATGCCTTCTTAATGGAACTTTTCTCTTTTTTATTTAATTTTTTTTAGGATTGAGTGGTGAAAACAACTGTCATGTTATTGCAGTCTGTCTCCCTATTAGGGAGAATTACTCTAATTGTCCTGATCAGTAGATAAATACAAGGTATTGAGTTGCCACGTGAACAGGAATAGAGGGCAAATCTAGTACACTTGTTCCCATGACAACTGTCTAAGAGGGATTTCCCTTGCATTGGAAATGTAACTTCACAATTCATATTGTGTCTAAGGGACATGAAGTGAAGATAAATCCACCTAATGACACAGATGGCAAAAAAGGGAGAGCAGATTTATGCCTCCCCCACACTATCCAAAATGGGGAAGAAATTGTTTTATTACTATTATTATACAGGATTTATATAGCGCCAACAGTTTGTGCAGCGCTTTACAATATAAGCAAGACATTACAATCACAATACAAATCAAGACAAGATGGTAAGGAGGGCCCTGCCCGTGAGGACTTACAATCTAAAAGGGAGGGGGAAGTGATACATGAGGAGGGAGCTGTGTGGGAATGAATTGTTTGAGAACGTGATGGTTGAGTTGGGATAGGCTTCCCTGAAGAGATGAGTCTTTAGGGAATGCTTAAAGGCAGTCAAGGTGGGCGACAGATGGACATGTTGGGGTAAAGAATTCCAGAGGATGGGAGAGACTCTAGAGAAGTTCTGGAGGTGAGCATGGGAGGAGTTGACAAGGGAGCAGGAGGTCTTGGGATGAGCGGAGACGACAGTTACAGGGTGATACTTTGATACCAGGTTTGAGATATAGCCAGGCGGTGGAGTTGTGAAGGGCTTTGTAACTGATGTTTTGGCTTTAGTTATACTTTAAGCTGGCCACACACATCAGTGCAATCCCCTTTAGATTAATAACAACAATGTAGTATGAGGACCTTTCTTAATAAAACATCTAATATCAAATATGACAAGCACTATCCCTACTGTTGGTAAATGTAAAGGATTTTGTACAATCAGATTGTAAAACAAATGTGGCCAGGTTATGATTAATGTATGTTGCTCAGTTACATAGCATAATATTGGAGTGTACCCTTGTTTAAAATAAAAATAAAATTTATAGCCAATTTTGAACTTGCAAATTAATCACCAATATCATCAATAGGACAGCAAAAAGATGAAGAAGTCTTTAGAGGAAGAACAGCGAGCTAGAAAGGAACTTGAGAAGCTCATCAGAAAAGTCCTAAAGAATATGAATGACCCCTCGTGGGATGAAACCAATTTGTAATGCTGCACTGACTGTCTTCCTTATTCCATACCAGGGATCAAAAATATTTGGACGTGTGTTACATGTGTGTCCATGTGAAAACAGAAGCACTGCAGTTTAAGATGTAACTGGATTGTAACATGACTCTCAGTTGTACTGAACAGAATTCAGACCTAGCTGACTGTCTACAGACACCCCTTTCAGCAATTGCAAAGTGTGAAGTTGGGAAATGTTGAATAGTACCAAATCTAAACCGTATCAACTTTACACGTGAATTACCTCATTTTGCAGAAAGAGCAGCAGTTCAGAATCTGACTTTTTTTTTTCAAGTACCGGTATTTTAAACTGGTAAGAGACCTGTATTCTTCCTTTTATGTATATAATGTATTGAATGCTTATGTAAAAGGCACTAAATCATCTTTCTACTTGTTTTTGTTAGTTTTGCAGTCAATTGTACATATTTCAATAACAAGTCTACCTTTAAACAATGAAAAAAAAACACATTGACAGGTGATAAACAGGCGATAAACTGGCTAAAAGATGTTTGCCGTGTATTTAATTTAATTGCCTTATTTATGTTATGTGTCAACAACATGCGTTTTTAAAACAGGCAAAGAAAGGGAGGCTAAATCTTCTCAATGTTAAACTTGTCACTAACAACTTAAGATCTGTGTTTATACAAATATATAAATATATTTATTATGTTTTCCTTTAATGTGTTTTGGGGCATATAAAATTGTATATATCTACATGTTTTTTTTTTCTGTTCCAGTTTATATCATTACTGCTAAACCTAATGGAAAGTATACATATTTGCTACTTGAGTTTTGTTCCCTGCATCCAATTAAATATGAGCTATAACCTAATTTTCAGTTGGGCTTAATTCTCCCATTTGTAATGTACTGTAGTTAAGTATATTGAGCTAATTTTCAAAACATATCCAAATTAGTGTCTGAATGATCTTTAGCTTTTGCCTCCAATCCTCACCAGTAGAATGATAAAACCTCAGGAATTGTGTATGTTTTTTCGCACACATCCAGGTAATAATTAGCATTTTCAAAGACTACATGCACTAACAAAAGTGTGGATATCTGAGGAGACATGAAAAGTACGGGCAGGCAAAAAAGAACTGGAGAAGAAAAGAAATTACTTCTACTTCAGGACAGATAGAAGTTTGGAATGCCTAGCCTAATCAGCTATGTGATCTTTGTTAAAATAATTCTCTAGGCCAAGTTAGAAATTGAGTTTTGCTGGAGAAGCCTAACTGTAGCACCCCATTCTCCTCCTCTGGCCCATTTTATTTACATCAGAAAATATTTTTTTCCCTGCTGTTTTGGGGATACAACTCTACTAAAGGGAGAATGTTTGTTTATAACACTTGCTTTTTTCCCACCAAGTACACATATTATATGACGCACAACTGTGTACTTTTTTATTTGACAGTTATCAGAGTAGTGCAGAATTTACCTGTACACCTTAAAAATGTCCCCTTTAGTAAGATTGTCACTTTGCACCCCCTCCCATTGACCACAAAATACTGACCACAAAATATAGAAGGGTACAACAGCTTGCATATAAGGGAACTGAAATGATAGTACAAATTGTAGAGCGCTGCTTATTTACAAATTACAATCCATCCCAGGCAATGGCATTTCTTTGTGACAATATCCATTCTATTCACATCCGATGTAGCCACTCTGCCGATTTTACAAAATCCACATTTTTATTCTCAGGACATTTTTCTCTACTAAATATCCAAGCTGCCTAAGGTCTTTTCTGCTGCCAGCAAATCAATATATAACTTTAGGCAGAGATGTTATGCTACAAAATGTTCTTATCCCAGTACATTGGAAGCCATATAGGGACTTGCTCCGATTGTTAAAAAAATAAAAAATGTTTAAAAGTATAAAAGCAACTTTATTTTCTATTCTATTTTAAACTGTGACCAAGTTGGATGGATTATTTCTTAATGAACTAAAAAGTCTTGAAAGAGATTCAATGCTTTTTTTTAGTTAAAATCAAATGGTGAGAAAGGGCCCCTTGATATATACCAGTAACATGTAGCCTTTTATTTCAGCTAATAAAAGTGTTGTTTTTTATATCTTGCTGAGTGGTTTGGGATCTGGGTTTTGGTGTGCAGCTTTATTCTGTGTGAGTGCAGACTGAATATTTCCACTTGAAAATTCATTACTCCCTTAGTTACTTACATATCCAAGATTTTCACAGACTTCATCATAGACTCCTGCTGTTTGCACTGGAATTCTCAGGGGGTTTCCACTAACTTTGTTCTATTGAAGGTAATTCCTGAGTTGGAGAATCTTCCTGTTATAATAGATGTGCCTCCGTGGTGCAATAAGACACACGGCTGAGGACAGCAATAAGCCAGTCACGTTAACAGGAAATCACATCTTTGGGGGGAAAGCTGTAAAACCAACAGTGTACAGCGCACCCCCATATGAGGAAGCCTTGTACAGCAGTTATATCATGTTTTAAGTGTATGCCTATGTTTATATGCACATGCAGGATTGTGGCTGCAGCAAGTGCATACACACACACACACATAATGCACCTATATAACAGTTCACAAAATGTTAACAATATGTTAAGGCCAATTTTACACATTGCTTTATGTTAATGATTATCATGTTGGCTCTGTAACAGGCAATTTAGGCTATGTTTGTTACTTGCCTATATGACAGATTAGTATTAAATGGCAAGGGAATAAGCCAGATATTTTAGAATAACAGTAGAAGCACTTTTTACAGCACACTTTAAAGACTTGAAGACCCAGGTAAGTCATGTCACAAATTCCATGTGGTTTCTTACATGTATTCTTGTAAATTAATTATTATGTAAAGTCATGCTTCCTCATCTGCACAAATTTCCAGCCTCCCAGTCAACAGTTCTCATAGGTTTGGTAGTGCACTCAGGTTTGTATGCTATACTGCTGTTATGGCCTGCTGCAGCTCTGCTAGCCTTACATTTCCAGAGCACCACATTTATTCTAGTCCCTAACTTGGCAAGGTGCAAAACCTGGAGTGGAATTCTTGAGAAAGTGCCACAGTCTGGGTGCTGCAATACATCCTGTCCATAACTATACTCCTCCGTGGTAGTTTGTCACCATTAAAAGATTACATGTTTTTTTTTTTAAATTATCCTGAATATTATGTCTATTATGAATTTGCTTAAGGTTGTATCTAATTTTAGAAACCATTCATGTAGAAATCTAGAAAATTCCTGAGGATTCAAAAACTTTATTTTCTTACAATTTTAACTGTGCAAATGATTATGCTATCATTATAAGCAATTAGTATAGAAATTTCCATTTGGTATTCCAGGAATGGTGACACATACAGACATGCACAAATGTGTCGGTACCCTCCACAGAAAAATAACACCAACACAATTTTCCTTGAAATAATTTAAAACTGACCAATGTAATTGGCATCTATCGTTGTTTATTTCATGATAAATACAAATCAGAGTTTTATTTTGAACAAACAGAATATTTTTAATAATAAAAAAATAACAGACAAAAATTATGGGATTCCTAACCTAATACATGGTTGCACAACTTTTAGAGGCAATGGGGTTGATTTACTAAAGACAAATAGGTTGTTCACTTTGCAAGAGAATTTTCCCTCAACTTAGTGAACGTGGTGAATACTCACATTGCATGTATAATACCATGAGCCATAGAGTACTACAAATCTCAGCAATATATTATTACAGCAATGCAATGCAGACCAATATGAAGCTACATACTTTGTGCTGCTCCAATGTGCCGGCCTGATTTTTAACCTTCCTGGGGGTAATCCCGAGTGTGGCTCAACGGTAAATTTTCTGTACCAAAAGCGGTAACCCCGAGCCACACTCGGGCGTCTTCCGGGTTCCTTCCCTGCGAGCGCCGGCATTGCAGGGGGGCGGAACCGGCGAGAAATTCAGAAGAAAAAATACTGAGATAATCATTATGCCAGGGAGGTTAAAGGGTCTCAGGAGGGCTGTGTAGGGTCTCATAAGGGCTGAGGAGGGTCTTGTGGGCGGCAGAAGTTCTGGAAGGGGGAGATGTGCAAGCCAGCGCTGTAAACAGGCAATGCGTGATTCACAGGAAGACTGACGATGTCCCCAGCAACTGTGGGACCTCAGGCAGCTGCTTCCATTAAAAAAATTTAAAGCACCAGTATCAGCGTTTAGTATCGAGGTATTTTCACAAGTACTCATTATAAATACCCAGTATCTGCACATATATATATATATACCAGTCATCATACAAGGATAAATCTTTCTGCCTCTGTACACAGTTTGTGTAAACTGCTTGGTCACAATAGGGTGTTACATTTTTAAAACCAATATACACTGAGTGGCAAGATTATTATGACCACCCCATCAGTACTTCGTTGGGCCACGAGATAACTCCACGAGATGACTTCGTTGGGCCGCCTCGTGACTCCACGAGATATTGAAAGGTGATGCGAGGAATCTGACACTGCACTGTTGCCCTTCTGTTGTCTTGTACCAGTCTTGCCACTCTCCGTTCTGCCCTAACACTGACTAGTCGCTGACGGCCACAATTCGCACGTTCAGACCCAGATTTTCGGCTGACAGTCCAGTTGTTTACCCATATCTTCAGAAAAAAATCTGAACATTCAACGAATCCTGCTGTTTTGCAGATACGCGCTCCATGGCTCACGTCAACAATCATCCCACGTTCAAAGGCTGTTAAATCGCGTTGTTTACCCATATCTTCAGAAAAAAATCACTTCTACTGTCGTGGTAAACAACCTGCTTCCCTATTTATAATGGTCTGGCCCTTCAACTTCAGCGCAAAATTATAGCTAATTTGCCTACAAACGTCAGGTGGTCATAATAATCTGGCCACTCAGTGTATAATACCATATAACTAATATTTACCTGCGGTATGGCTTAAATGCACACAGGCATCATTAATATTTTTACACTGACCACAATTTTAATATCATTGTTGTAAATCAACATTATAAAAAAAATCTTAATAAGGGCCTAAAAAACCTAATGCCTGCCAGAGTTTACAATGATACCTCAGAATGAATACTCACAATGAAAACTGTTTTCAAACTTCCATACTTAGGGAATGGTTTCAATAACATGATTGAAAAAGTATGAAAGCAAAACATTGAAAGTAGTCACACACCATGCTCCCCTGAAAAAAAAATATTAATAAACCCATTACATGATAAACCCACTACAAACAACAAAAAGGTAAAAGAGTTCTCCTGAACTATATACTGACATCTATTACAACTGCGCTAAATGCAGTTCACTGTAATCACTGTTACTTTGGAAGAAACGCTAGTAACTAATATATAACTATATGTAAGTACACACAAAGTGTAAGGAATGTACTCAAAATAATCTATAAGCAACAATATAATGCCTCTCTTCTATCTTACTGTGAGCCAGAGTATCCGCACATGGCAGAAGGATATAAGATATCCACTTAGTTACCCTTCTGCTTACAAAAAGGTATATGAATCAGTATCTGTGCATTATCCATGAAGTGCAGCTGGGGAGGAATGGCAAAACTGGTCAGGTGCTTGCATTGTACCTGGCTACAAAACCCATGGGGGGCCTCACATTACCAGAACCTACCACACAAACATAGTTTGAGTAACTTCTCAAGCAAATGTCATTGAAGGGACTTGTGAGTATTTAGCACTACATGCTGTGGTTTCTTATGGACATTTGCTATATGTGAAGCTGTAATTATAGTACTACAAAATATGACCAGTTTTGAGCTTTTGCAGACTCGTTGCCTTTAACAAGCTATGTTGTCTGTGGCTCTTTACTTGGAACTTAAAGAAGAACTCCAGGCAAATAAACTCACCCTTGCAGTTGGGCTACCCCCGCATTGCAAGAGTAAAGTGCTCGTTTTGGTCTAGGGGCTGGAATAACGCAGATTTACTAACCTGATCCTGGCTTCCTCTGGGCTGCTTGACCAGTTCTCGCAGCCTCTTCTCTCCTAGGCTCTGGTGGTCTAAGGACTGCTGAGGTAATCGCTTCTCATGCAGGTCAATTGATTGTTGTTGGACATTCCCTAGATAGAGTGGAGGAGGATAGCGATAACCATCCTGTGAGTCAGGATCAGGTAAGTAAAACAGCTTTGCGTTCCCTACACAAAATGACCACTAAACCTTGGGGGGGTTGTTGTGGTCCCACTGCAAGGGCGCAAGTTTCTGATTTTTGCCTGGAGCTCTTTTATAATTTCAGGTTGTGACAGAATACAGCGATAGTAGGAATTTAGGGATCGACCGATTATCGGATCTAGCGATATTCGGGGCCGTTATTCACTAATGTTTTAATTATCATATCAGTTAAATGTACTGATTTTACTGATAATAAACACTTTTAAAACACTTAAATTCACACTTTGGGTGCTGCTGTCTGGCCAACGTCCCTTGATCTGATCGAAGGAGACTGTCAGAAAATCTATGTAGGAACAGAGCTGGCAGCCATTGATCAGATAGCAGGGGAAACAATAGCCAGCCTGCTATTGGCTATTTCAAATTGCAATAGCCAATAAAAGGCTGGCTAGTAAACCCGCCTGCGGTCACTCAGCAGAGGAGCAGACCTGAAGGAGAAAGTTCCTCTTCAGGTGCACTCCTCTTCTGATTGATCCACAGTGGCTGGGAGAAATAGCCAGCCTGCTATTGGCTATTGCAATTTGCAATAGCAGGCTGGCTACTGCACCCGCCTACTGTCAATCAGCAGAGGAGCTGACCTGAAGGAGAACTTTTTCTTTAGGTCTGCTCCTCTGCTGATTGACAGTAGGCAGTCAGTGGGTTTAATAGCCATCCTGTTATTAGCTATTGCCCTGTCTACTGCCTCTGTTTACATTCAGCTGTCGGCTGCGAAATCCTGTGGATGGCAGATGAATGGGCGGGGAGCAGAGGCTCTGCATCGTACACTGTCCATACTCGGCATTTGAGCGGCCAGACGTTCCCTCCTGCGTTCACACTCCACCCACAGCCTGCTCCCACCACACCTACGGACAGCTCCCACACCACATCTGCCTACTTCAGCATCTCGGACCCGAGCAGAGCGCCAGCTGCACCGACCAGGTCAAAGCCTATGTGCGGACCAGGAAAGGGATAGTCCTTGCAGTGGAAATAGTAAGCCTGTCAGTGCCCTGGGCACACTCTGTATTCATAACTTCATCCATTTCTGTCCTCTTATCACTGTATATCACTCTATTCATGGGTTTCCATTATTCTGACCGTCTCGGGGGTCGACCGACATCAGGCCACTGCCTGCTGTTTACATTCGGCTGCTGGCGCAGCTGGATGTAAACAAAATATCAGTACCTGATATCAGTTATCAGCCTGAAAGGTGTTCCATAATTGATATCGGTTCAGAAAAAAAACATATCGGTTGACCCCTAGTGGAGTTACAACCTTTTTCCCTAGTTGAATTTCCATATTTGTTAAAAAACAGAGATTTATGAGTCAATAAGAGTTTGCCCACATCTTTAAAACAGTTGGTCTAATATATGGGACAGTGTAGTGACTAGTTTTATATGCGGTACATTCTGTCAGCAATTGGATGCTTCACTCACTTAGACGCATGATTACATATCAACTGTTCTAGACACAGTGCTGTGATTGATAAATCCCATTGTCTTCACAGTTGGAGAACAGATCTCCCTCCAATGCGCTCGATGGATAATGCATGAATACTGATTCATACACCCCATTGCAAACAGCAAGCTACTGTGACGATGGCACTCTCAGCCTTACCCTGCACAGAGATTTTTCAGGTCATGGTAAAACAATCAAAGGCAAACAAACAAGAGTAAAAGTCACTGAGGCTGGTTAAAACTGCGATTAAACCCTTACACGCCCAAACAATAGCTGCCACCGTGTGTTTTAACAGAAACACGCACCGTGCCCGGCAACTTCTATGACAATTAGCAATGCCTGTCACACTCTCTATTACTCCAGACAGGAATATAACAGGTTTTAAAATTTTACAGTGTTCTACAAAGAGGTATAAATTCTGATTTAGAGCATTAAAGGTACAGCTTAATGATTTTTAAATATTTTTAATAAAAGAAAATGGTTCAAGTAAAATATTTACAGGGCATTATAAACACAGACAATAGCAACAGCAAAATAAAATAGGATTAAATGTGAAAGAATTAATTTACAGAGTTTCCTGTTCCTGACGGAGTAATTGGCCCTCAGGCATGAATTTTAGCATTCAAGCAGTATTTTGTTGGAAAAACAAGAACCCCTTTAAGCTGCACTAGCTTTTTGTGCCCCCTGTGGAGGGCGTTTGCAGAATAGCCTGACCATTCAAAGGGTCTGAGGGAGTGGGAGATAGGCGTGCTAAACTGTTGGTATTTTTCCAGCAGACCTTCCCGCAATGTCAGTTTTCTAAATGCAGACTTTTTTTTTACCACATGCTACAATCAAATAGCCCATATTTTATTTTGCAGCATAAAATTTAGAGAGAGTAAATATTATATACATCAGATGTTTAATATTGGGAAATACCATGTACAGGAGGCAGATTAGATACATGCAACATAGTCATGAGTAGTATCAAAGTGATGGTTATTCAGTTCTGCATTTGTGTAGCCACTTCTTAACATCATTTTATCACGCCAGCAGTTATTAAATGTGACCGATTTTAGATAGCTGAAAGGTACAGAACAGGGCACTTTCAGGTCAAGTAAAACCACACACAAATGGGTATTCCTGTTGAATAGTTTTACAACGGCCATTAGCAAGCCCTGGAGTAAGCAGCATCCCTAAAAGGATTTTTTGGTAGACATGTAAGCCTGCAAAAAATTTCATTTCAAATTTTATTTTTTTATTTTTCATATTTCACATCCGAAACTTGATTTGGTTCGTTATTCGGATTTCGTATCCGTCTGAATCCTTTACAAGAGACCCAACTAGTGGTTATAAGAACAAAGCTATAGATCTACTACAACAGCTGGAAAAGGACAAAGCCATTGATTTGGTGATCTATCTATCTATCATCGCCTCTACCCTGGTGAAGCCCCTCCGTGTATATATGGATTCCCTAAGATACATAAGGATGGGACTCCTCTCAGGCCAATTGTCAGCAGTATAAACTCTGTGACTTATAACGTGGCAAAATACTTAGCCAGAGTCCTTGCCCCTTTGGTACATGTCATTCTTAATTGAGAAACCTGGTCGGATGACCAGTGAAACATCTTCAAGAAAAATACAGCAAGTCCAGCTGCCTTGACTTATTTTTTACAGATACACTAGTGTTGCTATTTAATGTACTGCTAGGATTTGTAGTCCTCTATAGCTGGTGGTATTCTGCATTGCTGTATAATGTATTGCTGGAATTTGTTGTCTTCTCTAGCTGAATGTATTCCACCACCATGGACCCATATTAATCCTATACCCGCTTGTCCCCCATATAGAGTCAGTACTGTATGTTCAACCCATAGAGTCCATACCATATATATCGTCCCCAATAATTAGGCAAATTAGAAGGCTGCCAGGCCAAGGCAGCTGTCTAATTTGCCTAATTAGAGCACCGCCTCTGCTCCTGGCAGACCGCATTTTTGCTGCTCTACATTCTGCGAGCATCCACCTGAGTGTCTGCATTCTCTGCTACACATAAAGCTTTCAATTTGGAGTGGAAATTACATACCACAGCAAAATTCCCAGACAATAGAGTCTCGGCTCTGAAAGACTCGCCAAAAGATGTCAGTGCTGTTTTGTTGTGGTTCGTCTGTGTATGGAATAGGTGGTATCATGCCATCAGTAATTCTGCATGAATACAGTCCTGATATCAGAAGATACAGCAACAACATAACAATATATAAAAGGACTGTACATTTTATCTTTAAAAAAAATTCCTTGAGTTACAGACAAGTGACTCTCCCTAGCCTGGTATGTCATTAGTCTGCTGCAGGCAGGAGAAAGCATTTACTCGGTCATGAGGATTCCTTTGAAACTTTACAGCAACTCACAAGATGAAGGGCAAAAAGGGACTGATTTGTGCCAGACATTAGTAAACCCAGCCAGGATCTGCTCAGTCACCAGGTATGTATTTGTCATCTCTAAACCAACAAAGTAAATGTGGACCATAAATAAGAAAAAAACACTGAAAATTGCACAGCACATCATGTAAAAACCTTTTATTATAGTGTATAAAAGCAAAACAGAGTGTGCACTCACAAACTAATCTAAGCCAGCGTTGATATGAATGGTAACCAGTCCAAGGTGTAACCAGCCCGCTTGCCATGGCCAAGTGGCTGGGAAAATTGAAATGTCAGTCTGAACCAGGCAAGGCTGTTATATAGGACCAGTAGAGATAATACCTCATGTAAAGCAGTCTCCACCCACAGACATCAATCAAGGTCATAGGAATGCTTTTTGGGGAGCACTTCTCCTTTTCTCAACATTACTGAATTTCCTTTTTGTATTAGGAATCACGTAGGTATAGATATATCCTGATGGTAGAGAAATGAGCATTATTAGTATTATGATATAATAATGGGAAGAGCCATCCTCCACTCTAGGATAAGCTGCATGCACCTAGAGTTTAATGGTTACTAAACTCTTATTATGGTAAACAAACTTCTCAGGCATAAAGATAATCTGAAATTTAAAGACAACCATCTACCAGAACATAGGCATGCACAAGGGGTGTGCTGGGTGTGCCTGGGCACACCCTAATCACCCCGAGTGCAACACCTACACCCAGGACCAGCGCAGGAGTCTCCAAACTGGCAGATTGGCGTGCCAGCCTCTCCCCTGTCTATTGGCTGGAGCTTCCCACCCCCTTTTGTCTGACTCCCAATCAGGTTGCAAGCAGGGGACAGCGGGCTGCCCAATTGGCTGGTCGGGAAGATGGCAAGGAAGGCGCACAGAGGAGCTGACTGTGAGCACCGACCTGGCCCGGCCGAGCCCTGCAGGGAGGGCAGCCTGAGGTGGGACCTCCAGCATGCCATGGCCCACAAGCTGATGAAACTACTCCCTAGGGAGTATCCCTATGAGAATATTGACATTTACAGTGTGGATGCAATTTACTAGTTGTAGTCTTATTGGTTTATAAACATTTAGATTACACCATCTTTTTAAATAAATGTAGCCATTATATACTTGAGTCTCTACATTAGCTCTAAATTAGATTAAAACAATAGGCCCGGTGGTGTGATAGCTCTTAGTTTCCTATCAATTTATGCACCACAAAATAGTTTTTAATGTTTTATAATAGATTGTGGCCTTGTCATAAGACATCAGTCTTCAATCGTTCACAAAATGTGTCTGCACAGACAACGCTGAAAACAGGTGGAGGCACCATCATATGGTATACTGGTTAGTTGCAGGGACGCGTGTAACAAGAATGTATGGGGAGCAGGTTATACACTGTATGACAGAAATGTATGGGGAGCGGGGGACACTGTGTGACAGGAATGTATGCGGAGCGGGGGACACTGGCAGGAATGTATGGGGGGGGGGGCACTGTGTGACAGGAATGTATGCGGAGCGGGGGACACTGGCAGGAATGTATGGGGGGGGGGGCACTGTGTGACAGGAATGTATGCGGAGCGGGGGACACTGGCAGGAATGTATGGGGGGGGGGGCACTGTGTGACAGGAATGTATGCGGAGCGGGGGACACTGGCAGGAATGTATGGGGGGGGGGGCACTGTGTGACAGGAATGTATGCGGAGCGGGGGACACTGGCAGGAATGTATGGGGGGGGGGACACTGTGTGGCAAGAATGTATGGGGAGGGGGGATGCTGTCTGACAAGAATGTAATGGGGGGTCAGGGCCAGTGCTAGCGTAAGGCTGCATAGGCAGCTGCCTGAGGTTTGCTGGTGGTGAAAAAAATGCACCTTTGCCTGTGTAGGCAAAAATTCTTGCACCGGCACTGCAACGGTGGGTGTTGTATTTTTAGTTACTAAGCCAGTGGAGAGATCACAAAGATCTCTCTGTTACCAACTCAGTGATACAGAGAGCAGCAGCACTTGCCTCTTACATTCCACACATAACAGAAGTCTTTGGTGCCTGGGAAGCTGGCACTTCCAATCAGGAAGCCGGGTGGGTGGTCACAGAACCACCTGCCAGACTCCCTGCTTAATTACTGCACCTCTGCTGGAAGAGGTAAGGGACAGTTGAAGAGATGGGAATCTCGGATGCCTCAGGTCTGTGTATGTATGTATGTATGTAATTAAAAAAAATATATACACACACACGTGTGTGTGTTTGTACTTTTATCTGCACACCCTAATGCAATAGGCTGCGCATGTACCAGAGTATTAAAGTAAATCCCCTTTTCTGTATTGTAACGAATATGATAGTTTTATAACCTATGGTACTCTTTGTATTTCTAGAGATTTACAAAATGTTGACTAAAAATATATCTACACTAAAATAAACCAAATGCATATCAGTCAACCATATACTAGATCATCTTTTCATTGTCATCCAAATAGAAATATTTCAAAACATAAAATATAAAGTTCAGTAGCAGTATTGTAAATAAGCAGCAAAGTGGCTCTTATCTTTACAAAAAAAGCAATAATCCATTTCCTGCAGTAATTTGCTGTTGAAAACTGCTTTGAATTTGAACAATTTCCTGTAAATTGTACTTGACAATCACAAAAGCCCAAATGAACATAGTTGAATTCTAGGTCCATGTTTTACTAGTTTAAACAGTTAATGAACAAACTACCTGAGAGGCCATGACCGTAAGAGCTGCAGAAAGGCTGATCACAAAATTAGACAAACCAAATATATTATATAGGGGACTTTAAAGGTGTCAGACATACTGTATATTGTATTGGACACCAATATTTAAGAAAAAATAGTTTTTATTTTCATTTAAAACAGCAAATAAAAAGTCTTCACATTACAGAGGAATATGCTTAAAGGATAATTAAACCCTCAGGGGCTTTTCCATATATCTACTGCTAGCGAGCAGTAGATATATGCATAAACATTTTTAAAAAAAGTTACAAAAAAGGTTGAAACTTACCTGTGTCTTCTCTGCGCCCTCCCGTCCAAGGAGCTGAAAAATTTTGGGCAGCCGCAAAGGATCATGGGATGGGTGCATGCGCAGTACAGCTCTTCGGTTGGGAGAGCTTTTCATTAGCTTTTACAATATGCTATACAGATAACATGTTTTATAGTGGTATATTCTTCCTGACTGTTATTAGGATCGGGCTTCATCTTCACCACGAGCCCCTCTTTTTAAGGCACAATTGGATTGAGGTAACTATTTGGTAGTCTGGGTCAATAAATTAAAAGGCAATTTGACATAGGTTATTTAATACAGTAATATAAAATACATTCACGTACCTTAACTATTAACAACAATATATCTTATGTGTGTATCACTGTAGATCCTCAAATCAGACAATGGCGACAGTAAAATAAATGGGATTAAAATTGAAAGGTACTTAGCAAAGTTTGCCTGTTCTATGTATCCTGTGCAATTCATGTTCTTTTTGGTTCCTGTGCATTCCTGCAGTCCAATTCACTTTAGGACAAGTCTGATCTGATCCAGTTATTAGATCTCTCATAAATGACTCTTCCAGTATCCTTAACATGTCAAACGTGCACGCCAGCTGGCAAAAAGCAGCTTTTTGTGGACCCACTAGATGGTGTTG
>NW_017306530.1:1197253-1286754 GCF_000935625.1 Nanorana parkeri
ATTGTTTACTGTAACTGGCATTTTTCATAATATGCTTTTTTTATGTAAAGAATAAAACCGGGTACAGGGGTGCAAGGCTGTTGGGAGTCAGGTAGAGACAAAAAGCTTTGGTAGCCCAATATGGACTCTATGCTTGAGTGGTGACAGCACTTCGCATTTGAGTTTAAATAGATAAATTAGTCATGCGGTGCATCAGTGATTGACCTTGACAATGGTTTTATTTGAAATAGGCCCCAAATGTCAGGGGTTGTACTGCAATAAAAATGTAACTAAATTCCCAGTGACAAGATAACACACCTTTAGCCTGAATAGACCTAACATTTAAAGACAAATGGCAGGACTTTTCCTACAATAAAAAAATGATAGCGTTGCAGCTATAACACAGATACTGAAAACAATTCCCTTCGACAGGGCACACTTTTAGCTTGAATATTACTCAATTTAAAAGACACATGTCAGGATTTTTCCTGCGATACAAATTATAACTTTGCAGCTAAGACCCAGCTACTAAAAAAACCCCAGTGACTTTTAGTGAAATTAGGCCTTACATTTTCAGACACAAAGCAGGAATTTTCTTGAAAGTAAAAGGGGAAGAAGAAGAGATAACTGGAGGAGATCACACTGGCAGCAACCGAATTGAAATGTTTAAGTAGCATTAAAATTGTATTTTGCGGCATTTGTAGTGGGTGTTTCAAAGTTTCCTGTAAACCAGGCCTGATTTATGTATATTAAAGTCAGCCAGTTAATAATGTTGGGGAACAGGTGGATGTGCTACTCTGTGAAAACTCCTCCTTCTGCACTGGAGGCCCTATCAGACATCACACTTGCAGCAGGGCAGGCCAGTTCCTTCAGAACATATAAGGCTGCAATGGCCAATCCTGGGCAACCAGTAGTACATGGGGTCCTCCTCACTTTTTCATGTTTTAGTATCAGTCCTGAAACCAATATAGTCAGTGATTACATGGTTCAAGCACTGCCTATGATTGCTGCCTGTAGCTGGGTTTAACTGCTTTAGAACATGGAGGTGTGGTCAGGGGAGGCAGGTGAGGCAGAGCCTCACCCAGTATTATGAAGGAAAAAGCTGTCAGCTTCAAGTCTGAAACTGACAGCTTTTTCTAATTTCAGATCGGCTTGTTACAGGTTACATAGCAGGGAAATCCTCCCGGATGTGTAACCTGTCAAGGACGAAGCGCTGCCTGTTAACTACAGGTAGCGCTGCATCCAGCTTTTGACAGGTAGTTAGGTTACACATCAGCAGGCTACCCCACTGCTTGTGTAACCTAACTAGTTAGACAAGAGCTGTCACTGCCTCTACTCTGTGTTAGAGGCATGAGCTCTGTGGATGGCTTGGACCAATGGCAAAGTGCCATTGGTCCAAGCTGTCCAATCAAAAAAAGAAAAAAAAAACAATAAGGCCATCAATCTCGATGCCTCAGCAGTGACGAGCAAGTGAGGGACAGGGAGGCTCCTCCCTGTCTCCTCCCTTCCTCCTTCACACTAGCTTGGGGCGAAGTTTTGGTAGGTGGTGGACGGGGCTTCGACGAGCTGGGGGGCAGGGCGGGACGTGCTGGGGAATGCCTCACCTGGAACCAACGGTACCGCACGTCACTGCTTTAGAATCTTTGCTGATTTTAAAAACTGCTTTAAAACCTATGCTACTGAGGCTGCTGTTCACTGCTATTAATTAAAGGGGTTGCCAGCAGTGGTGGAATGTTGGTAAGCAAAGGGATTCCTGCTGCCATCACTACATAGTTCAAATAAGACATTTATTTTTAAAAACATTAAAAAAAAGAATCAAACTCACAAACAGTGTGTAGGCCAGTCACCAGATGCATAATCCTAAACTGTCAGGACTCCCTTACTACTTGCTGGCTTTTGGGAAAAAATAGTCCAAGCTGTAACCCAAGCAGTAGCGTACTCCAGCAAAAAACTTTATGCAAAGTGACACAGCTGACTGTGACAAACCCTAAACATGTGCAACATTCAAAAAGTTTTAAGTCTGGGAAGGTTATTTACCCCTGGGGGGAATGATGGGGGATAGGGAACTAACCAAATAAGTACTTTGCTCATGTCTTGTGTTTTGCAATTGGATTGGCAGTCTCTCCTAAATCTACTTTGCACACCCCAGCACAGAAGGCCTGCGAGGATATTTAAAATGGTCTATTATAACAATCTTTTTAAGATTTCATCAAGTTCATGCAATACGTGTATATTATATTGTGTCTTTAAGCCTGACTTCTCTATCTGAATCATTGTGGGTTATGATTAATTTAATAGTGTAAGGCTATGTATACGTTATAAGTGCGCATTTTTATATGAACCCTTTAAAAAATATGTCAGATAGGATCTAGAGAGTGCATATTTGGGTCTAGGGGGGTCTACGTATAAGATTATGATTTACAAAATTTCCTCAAGTGTTTCCCCCTATACCTTGGGGTTTTTCCTCCTGGTCCAGGACACATGGGAGTGTACCCCCAGCAGAAGCAACTTATAGTAATACTTCTGTAAAGGGAATTTTCTGTATATGACAGCGGTGTTATATTTTGTGATTATCAGAGCTAATCTGTCCTCTGTGGTTCTGCTGTTACCTGTAGTTCCACAAGTTTGCATTTTTTTTCTTACCCCTTGCAGCTGTGATTCAGCTCAAAACTGTGGTTCTACAAGTATGTACACTGTTCTCACTTCTGTACTGCACAGAACTAGCAGCCTCACCTGCTAATTAATATGCCTTGCTTCTTAGCCATTCCCTGCCCAGCCTCCCAATACCTCTTTTTATTCAACCCAAGCTCAGATCAGTTCCCGTTCTCATCCTGCTTCTCATTTCCTTGGATAAATGTTATGTGCACTGACCCCAGCTTCATCTGTCGGATTCATATTTTGCCGCCTGCCCTGACCTTTTTCCTGTTCCCTGGATCTTCTCTTTGTCTCTACCTGCCTGTACACCTGCTTTCACCCATATCCTCTTGCACGAATTTCTCTCTGCACCTGGTGTAGAGAGAGCCTAGGGGTTATGACCTGGCACCAGCATGCAGTGAAATCCATCTCCACCATCAGCAGCTCTGGTCAAAATTGGCTGGTGCTTAGATCCCACATGCCAGGGGAATCCATGTCACTTTCTCACACAAGAACTTTCTTTAGTGGATTTTCTATTGCTTTGACCAGTTGCAAATTGCCGTTACTTTGACTACTCCTGTCTCTGCCCCAGCTCTGTCTCCCACTACACCACCTGTGACCTGTAGCCAGCACTTCCAGACTTCATTTACCTCCACTGCCTTGCTTTTATGGTGATCCAAAGGCATGTCATGGCCTCCAAATTTAACACCTTATATGCCTTCTGGAAAATGTTCTTTGAGCTAGGTCGAACATCGTCCGTTGCTGGAGCACTCCTTCAACTTCGTCAAGATGGCAGGACCATAGGCCAGTGAATGGTCCATTTTCACACCCTGGCCTCAAAACTTGCTTGGAAGAATGAAGCCCTACCTGCTACATTTTTGGAAGGCTTATTGGAATGCATTAAAGATGAATTAGCTGGACTTCTGTTACTTTCCTTTGCTTTACCTTACCTTGCCCATTTCCATCTGCTGGGCTCTGAACTATTGTCAAGTCTCTGAATATGTAGATGCAGCCAGGAAATTAATTGAGCAATCCCTGGCTTCCAAGTTGGGTACCTTTCTGGCCAATTCCTCCTTCAGTCTCCATGGTCAATCACTCTACCTTGGCCATAGGCCCTATTCACTTCCAAACTTCCTCAGTATCTATGCACATTGGAATTCTGCATTGTGAGGAGATCTTCTTTTTGGTTCTTCCTAAGTCCACCAGTCCCATCATTCTCAGCTTCCCTAGACTAGACTGGAACTTGGCTCAGGTGTAGGGATGTCACTGCTGTCAGACTTGTCTTCCCAAGGTGCTACCTCCTCCTTCCATCCCTCTGGCTGCAACTAATGCTTTCTTGGCATTATCTGTCCTTTCAAGGTGTTTTTTGCAAAAAGCTTGCAGACCACCTCCCTCCTCATTATCCCTATTATTGTCCCAACAACCTTCTATGTGAAAGGCCTCAAGGTCATGTCTATACACTCTCCATGCTTGAGGCATGAGCCATGTTGGAGTATATCTGAGAAAACCTACAGAAAATCATCCCTACATAGACTACAGAAGGCCTCAACATTAAAAATCGGTATTCACTGCCACTGATTTCAGAACTCTTTGACAAGCTTCGGGATACTTGAATCTTCTCTAAATTAAACCTCTAAAGCGATGAGTGGAAGTCGGCCTTCAACACCAGGGATGAGCAATCAGATGAGTATAACTTTTTTTTATTTCCCCCCTAGACACATACAAGCACGTAACCCTTGCAGTGCAGCAGTAGTCCCACTACAAGGCTTAATAATAATGTGTCTCAATGCAGTCAGTGAACAGATACAGTCATGGCTAATGCACCACTTCACACAAAAAATTATTGCAATTACAAATCTTTAGGCATTCTCATGTTTATTTCTTTCGTTTGTATTGGTATGACAAAACTTCAAAAATGGACTGGACTAAATTATTGGTACTTTCTCCAAATTGCAAGAAATAATTGCATTCAAAGTTTGTGATGCTCCTGTAATTTGTACTTAAACTTACCTGTATCAATTAACAGATGCTGACAATATAGAAATCATGCCGGCAACCAGTTAAAATGGTGAAAAATTGACTCAGCCGGTTGTGTGTCTCTGTGCCACATGGAGAATGCAGAAGAGAAAGAGCAGCAAAGAATTGTCTGAGGATTTAAGAACAAAAATTGTGGAAAAGCATGGACAATCTCAAGGTTACAAGTCCATCTCCAGAGATCTTAATGTTCCTGTGTCCACTGTGCGCAACATTGTCAAGAAGTTTACAGCCCATGGCACTGTAGCTAATCTCCCTGGACGTGGATGAAAGAGAACGATTGATCAAAGATTGTTTGAATGGTGGATAAAGACCAGATCTGAATCCCATAGAGCACACGTGGAGAGATCTCAAAACAGCAGTTGGGAAAAGGAACCCTTACAATCTGAGCGACCCGGAGCAGTTGGCAAAAGAAGAGTGGCCTCATAATCTAAGCCGACCTGTGACAATGAAACTGTCACAGGTCGGCTCAGTAGATCGGGAAGGGAGCGAACACATACGGGCGCTCGCTCACTTCTCGATCTATCCGTGCAGAGAGCCGTGACTGTCACTCGTGGCTCCCTGCAGGGATTCCCGTCCCCTCCCCTGTCTGATCCTCCAGCGCTGACTGGCGGAACGGACGGGGGAGGGGGCGGGTACAGCTGGCTCTGTCACTAGATAGGCAGAGCCAGCTGTAACTCACGCAGCTGGGTGGATCCAGACAGAATTGTCGGGATCCGTTCCGGCTGCGGCGTCTCAGTATACCGCGAGCTACAGCGCGCGGTTAACTGAGCTTTGGGTGACGGGAGGACCCTAGTTTGTGTCCTCCCGTTACCCTTAGGAGAACTATGGGGATAATCCCTAACCCCATAGTTCTCCTTTAAAACCTTCTGACCGCACCCTGTTTAGGTGAGTTAACCCATTCTGTAACTGACTGCCTATTTCAACTATTGCTAACCTAGCAGCCGGCAAATACCTCACCCCGTGGCCAGTACAATCTGTCACAGGGTCTATGCTATATAATTTTGGGGGCTTTAAGCAATTTTCAGGCCTAAAATGTGCATTTTAACCTGCGTGGAAAAAAATATAAAAACAGCTCTGCCAGCAAAAGGGTTTAAAGACTTACTGTAGGACTATTAAAATATTATTCACAGTGTGGGGTCCAGACAACCTTTTTATATCTCAGACTTTAAAGGGTCCTAGAGTTTCGAGAAATTGAAGTGTGGTGCTTGCTCTTTCATGGTACATTGAAAAAAGCAGTTCACAAACACTTGCTCAGCCACTTTTGTGGTGTATTATATGGTTTGCATCTACAGGCTTATCTATATAGGGTACAAAACGAAGACGTTGAGAATTAGGTTCTGTGAGCCCAATTGCAATGTTCTCAACAAAAGGGTTAGACATAGTGTGCCCCAACATTTCCCAGGGAAAACACAATGCTGACCCCACACAGTTATCTCTTTTTTGGCATTGAAGCAGTTTCATCATCAAAACATGTCAGCGGTGGCATTCTGTTTGTAAAGTCAGCACAGTTTTAGGGTTTGTCTGAGTTAGTGTCCGTTGTTGAACTCTGTATAAAGATTTTAGAGTACATGCCAGGACCTTGGGTTGCCCTTTGGGCTAATTTTTACCACAAGCCGGGAGGTAGTGAGGGAGTCCTGACTGCTTAGGGTTATGCAACTGCTGACCACAACCCCCTCTGATCAGTCTACACATTGTTTGTGAGTATGATCCTCTTTATTGTTTTATAATAAATGTTGTATCGGCTCTTGTCTGCTTCCCTGTTTTTTTTTTTAATGTTGAAATGTTCAGGACTTTTCTGGTATACTGTGTGCGGAGCTGCAAGGATGTTAAATTTTTGTTCTTTTTCTATTACAATTTTATAGGGGCCTTTATATTGTGGGGTCATTTGCTCAGGGTGCAACCTATTATGTGTGTTTACTTCCTCAAAGTAGCGCATTTTGTGCTCAATAAAGAAAGCATTGTCCTCCAACTGCTCACACAATCTAAGTATAATTCCCAAATTCCCAATGTTTGAGAAGGGTAAAAAGCTCCCCATAAAACACATCTGCCTTTCTTCTCCTCCCCTTCAGCCTCCTAACCCTCCACCTCTGACTCCTCTTTAACCTCCTGCCACCTCTGTGTCTCAAGGATGGAAGCAGTGGCCCTGGGATAGGATCATGTGATACCTTTCCTCCAGTGTATTGTCTATGAGGCCACTCAGCGTGTTCTAGGTGTAACACTAAGAGGGTGGTGTCTCTTTTGCCCACATGATCTGTTTATCATATAACTCACCTCAAAGGGGCCAAAATTGCCTCTTCCACTAAGCTACATCCCATTAAGCTCCAGCTTTGACAAATTTGCTATCTGTTTGTTGTTCTCCTGACTTCTGTCCACTTCCTCTAGCGTGACTGAGCCACCCTCTTCCTCTATGGCCATCCCACTATCTTCCTCTATGTCAGAAGACAGTTTGGGTTGCACATCGCTCAAATGTTCTTCCTGGTGCAAGTCTGCTGTAGTATAATGAAATAATTCCACAGACTTCTCAGTTTGTGGTTCTATGGTGGGATTAGCAAAGGAGAAGGAGACGGGGAAGAAAGTGCATCAGTAATGGTGCAGACATCTTGCAGCTCTGCACCTTGGAGGATGTAAGTGTGGAAGGTTTTGTTAGCCAGTCAACTCACACGACAGCTATGGGTGGGTGCAAGTAAGCTAATTTGCTAATGGTTTTATAAAATGTGCAGAATGGAGATTGAGTTTATGTTGGTTCCAGCAGTTGAACAGGTCTGGTGACTCAAGTAAGGAGATCTTGCCAGTAAAGTCCATGAGATTTTTCCCTTATTGTCATACACCTAAGGCTGTAATATGTCTTTATGATGACCTGGTCTTTTAATATTAAAAAGCAAAATATGGTTGCCATAAATAATTTTTGCATGAAGCTTAAAAATATAGATGTGTTTTCTTTCTCAAAGACATGAGATGTTAAGGTGAGTTAATCCTCTGTGATGCATGCATACAGCTGATAGCAAAGTTATGCCTGTGACATTCTGACACTGGTGCTCAATAAAAAGAAAGTGAGGTGAAAGACTTAGATGACGTTCATTTAATTGGAAAGCCAACTGAGATCTAAGACAGTTGAAGCAGAGGAAGCACCCTTTCTCTGCACAATGGCATTGGTTGAAGGTTGTATATAAGGTGGCCTTATTAAAGTGACAAGGCAATTTATTTCTATTGAACAGAATGATTCTACTTCATTGATTTACAATAGGAAGGATATAATTTTGCTAGTGTTGGCAAAAAGCTCAAATGTCAGGCTTTTCAAATTGCCACACTTGCCTTGTTTGGGATGAATAATGAATAAGTCACCTTTTGTCTACTGTTAAATATTCTTGAATAAATACAAAGAACATAGGAGGCAGAAATGATTGTCTGATTTATATTTAAAATTAAGATCAACATGGTGATAAATGCGCTCTGAAAAGTAATATGACTCTGGAGGTAATTGAATCACACCTTAATTAACAGTGCACAATAATAATATTCTGGAATATATCAAACCTACTTATTGTTATTCTACATAATAAAGGTAGTCTGAAATACATAACTTTTTATGAATACATTAATGTATGCATGTAAATGTTTAAAAAAAATATATATGTGCATGTTTAAGTGTACAGATATTCATACACAGTCATGCATGCAACTATGCATACTTAAGGTACTAATGCATACATTCTACTCAGCTGAAGGAAGCACGGCAATGGATAATGCCTACTGATCCTTTGAGATACCTGCAGTTTTTTAAAGTGGCAGGCTTTGGCAGGAGAGTGTCAGGCTTAGAGAGAGACTGCAGAATGCCAGGCTGCAATTGGGAGAGAGACTGTAGAACATCAGGCTGAAAGAGAGGCTGCACAGAGGGAGGCTGCCAATCGGCACAAACTGGTGTTGGCTAAGCTTGAGCAACAGCCACAGGATCAGACCCATGGTTCCTTTGAGCACAGGGAAGCATCTTTGGCTGTGAGCCATGCAGCCAAATTTCCAGTCATACAGAAGGATAGTGACATTGTCACTTATTTTGTTATCAGTACTATATGCCTTAGACACAGTGGACCAGTATCTGACACCTGGGCTGAGAGACAAAGCTCTGAGGGTGTAGGTGGAATTGCCAACCAAACAGGATGATGATTATGAGGCTATAAAAGATGCAATAATCACAAAGAAGAATACCACAAGAAATTCAGGTTGCATCAGAAAGGACCTGCAGACCCTTACACGGATATGACAAGCTTCCTATGTGCCACATTCCAGCAGGAGGCTAAAGGTCTGAAAAAGATGAATTTGAGTTCATGGAAGACCTGATAATCTAGGAATTATTAGATACTTGAGTGTTTACATAGGTATCTGACCACCACATAGCTCACTCTGGTGGCTGAAAAGGAGAGCAATCACCAACACTAACCCCTGCTACTCCTGTAGGCCAAGCCTCCCAGTGACCAGCACCCGAGGCTCCTGATAACAAGCCAGCAGCAACTGATACCCACAGATGCTATATATGTGGCAGCTCAGGAGCAATTGTCTTGAGAAAAAGAAGCTGACATCACCTAGCCAGCTGGTCAGGGCCCATGGAAAAGTGAGGAGCAACAATACCAAACTATAGCTTGTTGTCATTAGTAACCAATCTAAAACTGGATTCAGAGGCATCAGTGCAGAAATCACATTTGTTCACCCCGAGCTGGTGGATAAAAACAACATCATCACGTAGAAGTTCCTTACGCTCACTGGAGTCAGGGTAACCCTGTCTACCCTGTACATGAGTTTTCATTGATTGGGATGAGAAGCTGGAGTCTCAGATGAGATTGCCTCCCCAGTGCTGTTAGGGGCAGATCTGGGGACTCTAGTCCTGTATTATGCAACTTCTGATGACACCCAGGATTCACCTTCTGGACATACTGTATAAAATACTGTATAAAGATGTGGGTATGACATTTGGGCAAGCTGGGATGGATAGAAGGAGGAGGAAAGTGGGTTGAAATGCATGGTTCACCTTTCCTTGAGAAGGAGAGTAGACCCAGTACATGTATGTCTGATGTTACAAAAAGGTAACATCAGACAAAAGGTGTTTTGATTTTCTTAGCACTTTCTGTTTGAGTAATAATATTTAATAAGGCATATAGAGAGGGTGACTCTACCTAGCAGGGACATAGGCAGCAAACATACCTGAGAGTGTTTTGGGCCCCATTCACACCTAGGCATTTTGCAGCTCAAAGCTGCAAAACGTTTGCATCTTCTCCTGGTCAATCACAAAACAAAGCCTGGTGCCATTTGCGTTGTTATAAGCTATAGGGAGAGAGGGACTGAGATGCAACCACAGTGCTGAGGTCTATGTGAACTGCAGCACTTACAGCCGGAGCGGGCACTGGCGTTCAGAGGAAGCTGGACTTCCACCTGAACGTATACAAAATGATTTGCAGGGAGGAATGCAGTGCTGATTAGGGCAGCTGGCTTTAAAGCAAAGGCACTGTTCAACTTAATGAACTCCGGTGCGATTATTGTGCCTAGAGTGTGAATGTGTATATATATATTTATTTATATTTAAAACCATATGAACACAAAAAAGAGCCAGAAAGGACTGCTCAGGCAGTATAAACCAATATAAGCACGAGTGTAATCAGAACAAAAGTCTGTTAAAAAATGATAAATAAAAGCACGTATGTGGAAAGGTCTGCAGGATGCTGCCCCAAACCAGCCAGGGAGACTGCAAAATCTAGGGAAAAAACACAAACAAGGGGCGCCTTTCCTGGTGTAGACAAATTTATTAAGATCAGGATCAGAGGTAGATATAAAACATACTCACAAAATTCAGCATGATTAAGGTATAAAAAGTAAGTCCATGGACCCAAGGAAAAGTCTGTGAAAGCTGCACAGCCGTGTCTATGTGTCAGCAGAGGAGACTGTGTGATGTGTGATGACGCGTTTCCGGGGTCACGCCCCCTTCATCAGATACAGACCTCCTCCGTCCCATGTGCTAAATATAGTGGTAACTGGCCAATCGGCAAGTGTGCGGGAACCATGTCGGTTCCGACCGCAGCTGCTAGGAATGTGTATAAAGTGTCGTCCATAGCTATAGAAGTGGAGCCCTGTCCTGTGACTGACGGAACTGCCCGTCATGGCGCTGGACCAATCACGAGGAGGCTATATGTGGGCTCGCCTGGAGGGAGTGGCCAATGTTATCGTCCAATCCACGGGACAGAAAACCGGACCATGTTCTGCTATGCAGCATATCGATTGTGCAGCATGTCAGCTGTACAGTGAGCACTATGAGAAGGAGGTGGGCTGTTTACAAAGAGCGATTTATAACAGATACTATGACAGATGTAAACAGTTCATATTCAGCTAATATAAAGGCTGTGCAAGCCATATCGGAACAGATAAAGCGGATGGAACTGCTCTATAAGGCAAGGAATATTTGATAATATGAAAAAACACAATTAGGGCCAGATTGAATATACATATATCCTATCCATGGTACACATGAATAAAACATATCTATGTATTAAAAACTGTGTGTGTATTTAAAATTTATAAAATGTGTGAGGGGTATATAATCGATATGCTGCATAGCAGAACATGGTCCGGTTTTCTGTTCCGTGGATTGGACGATAACATTGTCAGACCCCCATGAAAAAAAATGAATCAAAAAAAAAGTTCCAGTCAGATAAACTGTGCCTCAAAGAAAGCAAACATAACGTGGTGTCTCTTTAACTAACTCACAGAGCTCTGGGACTCCCTTATCATGTATTAAATGTTTATTAGCAAAGTAAAGATTTTTTTTTAATTTTGAAGTTACAAAATAGTTTAAAGCTTTAAACTGTTTAAAAATTGTAAACTAAAAAGAAACAAACTAAAAATGTAGCCAAAAATATTAACATTTACCTTTAACACTGAAGTTATTGATTAAGTCTGACCTTTACCCTAACCCCTAACATTAACACACATGCATATCTGTGCTTACCTTGCTGTGCACCAAACGTTTTGGGCCATTCTGCAGTAAAATGTGTATCAATAACTACTTGCCTTGTGCTCCACAAGGAAGGCACAACTAATCTACCATATATCACAGTAAAAGCATTAGTTAGGGTGTGTTCAAGAGTTGTATTCTTTTAATTACAGGCTTGCATCCTCAGTTCTTGTCTGGTCCAGGTTCTCATCTAGCATAGAATTTTCAATCTCTGATTAGCTGATGATTATGAGAGTTTGACCAACTCTGAATGCATTTGAGGACATTGAAAATTTCCACTGTGCTGGAAAATGTATTGGAAATGTTCCATGACCCTTTCCTTTGCTATATCAAAGGGGAAAAGGATTTGCAATGATTCATAAGGGACTTTAAGCAAGTCTTGTATTTGATTCAAAACTTGATGACCTTACTGAGCTGCTGCATACTTTCTAATATGTAACCAGTGTTAGAAAAAGGAAAATATAGCACTTAATAATAGTTAACTAACTAACAATGCACCTGCTGTGGCCCTGGCTCAGAGTGTTATTTTGGAGGCAAGCCACTGTGATATTGAGTCTCATTTTTTATGATAATTCACAGTAAATTGTAGTGCAATAAACTCTTCAGACCTGCTTTTCTTTTCAAAGCCATGAATCAATCAGCTGCAGCCCCTTTTGGTTCCTTTCAATGTATAGTGATCATTTAGATTTGACATGTATTGTGAAAACTAAGCTTGGCTTCTGTAACTGGCCTATCATTAATTCTAGCCTTTACTGTTCTGAAGTACATTGGAGGATGACTGAAAAATCATTGGCCCTCTTCAGCTCTGTTATGGTACAAAATAGCAGTGCCATATTTTTTGTCAGTTTTTTTTCTTCTCCCTTACTCGAAGTGCTTCCTGCGTCAGGTTTCAAAAGGAAGCAATAAAGCCCATTGAATAGTATGAATAAAAATCCTTTGAGGTTTCTACATAGCCTTCTTTTCTTCAGCTAGTAATCAAATTGGAGCTGAAATGAAATTGAGTTTTCTTATGAAAATAGCCTTTGTTGCAGGGAAGGCTGGTAATTTATAAACAATAACCCACTCTTTTGTGTGGATAATAATATATTCATGTTCTTTCTAAGGGAGTAAAAGCCAGTCCTATAGCATTGTAGTATGGTGAAGAACTAGAGGAAGGAGCTCTGTTCGAACAATCCTACAAGGGCTTTCTCTTTCCTGATGAAATTGTACTTTTCTTTCATTTGAAGCCTGGGGTTTAGCTGTTGATGTGTCGCTGCTATACAATATTTGGTTAATTAGTGAAGATCTCAAGCTGTGCTCATCACTGAATCTGGAAAGACTACTGCCAGCTGCTGGAAATGGGATGATGCTACATGTGTGTCAAGCACAAGAACTCCAGCAGCTTCAGAGCACATCCCTGCTACACAACTGGACAAGAGAGCACTTGCAGTCACAAGCTCCTTTTATCAGGAACTAATTTGAAGGCTTCCCTTACCTATACCTGTCAGCTTAATAGGAACCTGCTGCTTGGACACTGAGCTGAGGACTGGAGAGGATTATGTGAGTTCAACTTAATATATTATGATTTCATTTTCTATCTTAGTGTTTTGTATGCACTTGGAAACATACCTGAAACAAAATGCTGTTTATACACTCCGCTTATCTTGCAGAAAAAAGTGATGTTAATACTTGAATTTCTAGAATCCAATATAATGGTATTGCAATTATTTGATGGTATGATAATATTTTGCACTATGTATTACACAATGCGCAACTTTGTTTTGGACTAATTTTAGTATTGTGTGTATGCTACTAAAACTGTAGGAGAACCGGTGCAATGGTGTTTTCGGTTGGCAATCTTCATATTAGAAGCATGTCTTGTTTAATATAGTGCATGTCACCGTTTTGTTTAATTGCTGGGGGCTACTTGATTTTCTTTAAGAAGGTTACTTTTAAAACTTTCATTAAAAAATTGTGCTAATGGAATCTGTATTGTGTATTGTTTAATAGGTGTGACAATGATTTTATAAATTATGTAAAGCGGTGGATCTTCATTACAGAACCAAAAATGGTTTATAATGTTGAAGTAGAAGTATCAAATGTTTTGACTAACAAACAGGTTATTGGCTGTGTACTTTGATACACTGAGGTGCAAGACCTTAAGGGACTGGGAATGTAGAAAAGGATTTGCATTAAATGCATAAATTGCTATCCTATTTTAATAACATATAATCTAAGGACATACTGCTGTGCGATAATACAACAATCGTGTACATAGACAATGAAAGCATACTATTGTGACCAGAGTACAATGATGATGTGACTATCAGAAATCTTTTTTTCATAAATCTGACTAAAGAACTCTGGCATCAGGTTACTATTATTTACTGTACTTTGTACATAAATCTCACACTGTCCTTGACTACTGTATAGGTCTGTGTATGCTTCTGCTTTGTTCATATGATACATTTTGTGTTGAAATTCTATCAGATAAAAATAGGTGTGCTTTTCTATTCATGACATTGTGGTTTGCTTTGCTGTGTGTAAAAATGTAAACAGACAGAATAAGCTTTTTGATGGTAAAATACATAAGGCATTTAAAGTGAATATTTTGCAACCTTTCAATATTGTATTTGTCCCATAAATACATAGTTTTGGTACTGTAAACTGGACTGTAAAGTGCTACCATAATTGGAAGCAAGGTAAAGTAATTGGGTTGGGAAGCTTGATTATTTAGTTGGCAACTGGCAAGGTAGTGCCTTACAACGCCCTGACCTCCCACACATACACTAGAACTCATTGTCTATCCCTGTTGTTCTATAGGTGCTCTTTGCAGCAGACAATGAGTGATAGCTCTGTAATTTCCAAACAGTGTGGGATAAGAACATGTTAGTCTGTGGTAAGGCTGAGCTTTTGCTAGTTTCACCTCTGAAAATGTGCTAAAATGTGAACATGTGGCTCAAATGAGCATTGATTTAGTTGCAGGGCAGTAAGGTATAGTTTCCCCCAGCAAACACTGCACCACCAAATGTAAAAAACAACCCACAATGGACTACAAAATGTAAATCATGAAGTGGAAGGTAATAAGGTATCGGTAAGTGATTATCACCAATGGAAATTAACCTTGTCTTACTGTCTGTCTTCCACACTAAACCCTAAATTGCCAATTTTGTTGGTTCTCAGCAGGTTTCTCAAACATGTACATGCCCTGTATGCCCAAGGAAGAAGTACAAGCCTTAAATCTATTTTATGTCAGTATTTTCACAAACAGTCATAAACTGTCCAGAACAAACTTAAAACTGATGTAATTTTTTTTGTCTCACTATATAAAATTTAAGAAAATAAACATATCAATTAACAGAAAAAACATAATTAAACTTTGTTTTAGTCTATTAATAATAATATACCAGGGTTTGTAGATATTAATATATTTGACTTTGAATACAACATATAATATATGCAAAATATGTGCATTTGTCATTGCTTTCTGATTTGATATAAATTCAAAAGAGAGAGAAAAATACTGCACATGTTTTGTAAAAATCAAAGTGTTATATAGTAATTGTAAAGACAGATGAGATGTGAAAAATAATCATGAACTATATAATTTATGGATTTCAGGGCAAGAGTAATAACTGGAGCAGGAAAATATAGTAAGCTTTTGAAAATGCTGAGGATTATGGAGCAAAGTAAAACGCTACAACAAGAGAAACAAAGGAGATCTTTGAGGTTCATGTATGTCTGTTCTTCAGATAACTAACTAACTGCTTCCACTGGAAATTATCTTGGTAAATATAGCTAAACTTTAGGATTTCATACTTTTGCATACAGACAGTATTTCCGTTGAACCTTTCCAGAAATACTGCATGGGCAATAATGAGGTCTAATGAACCCCAAACTGAGTTAGGAGAATGGAAAAGTTGTGCTTAACCTGGTGCCATCCACATTTCTCTAAAGTTCGCAAGTCAGCGACAATAATGGTCAAATTTATATCTAATTTCTGTACTAGACATTCATAGGATTTAATACATTTGGTAAAAGAAAACATTCCAGTTTACAGCACAATTGACAGAAAATTCAGTGTTCTGCTAGACCACAGGCTAAATAAAAGCATGCAATGTCAAACTGCAGTTTCTAAAGCAAGCAAAATACTTTCTTGTATTACAAGGGGTATAGGCAGAGAGGGAGACACAATCCTGCCCCTGTACAAAGCATTAGTAAGATCTCATCTGGAATATGCAGTTCAGTTTTGGGCACCAGTTCACAAAAAGGATGTTGTGGAACTGGAAAGAGTGCAGAGAAGGGCGACTAAACTCATAAGAGGCATGGAGGACCTACACTATGAGGAAAGATTGGCTGAACGGAATTTGTTCTCTATTGAGAAGAGGTGATTAAGGGGGGAGGAAAAGCGGTTTAGGCTTTGCATACGGAAAGGCTTCTTCATAGTTAGTGCTGTGAAAATGTGGAATAAACGTCCACATGAACTAATCCTAGCTAGTTCAGTTAACTGTTTTTAAAACAATGTGGATATGGATCCTAAATGTACAGAATATTACTGGATATTACCATTTTATATGTAAAAAAACCCCAGAGATTGTTGATCCAGGAAATATCCAATTGCCTTATGGGATCTGGAAGGAATTTTTCCCCCATTGAAGCAAATTGAACCATGATGTATAGGGATTTTTTGCCTTCCTCTGGATCCACTGTGAATAACTGGGGGCATAGAGTTCTATTTTTTGGAAGTTTTTCTTCTTTCTTCTCTATAGAATGAACTCAGTGGAGTGTTTTTTCAACCTGACTAGCCATGAAACTATGGGGTCTATTCACAAAGCTGCCGAAGGATCTGGCCGTAGCTTCGGCCGATCCTTCGGCTAGCTTCGGCACCAGGACCCCTTCGGTTCAGGAGAACCGAGGGGGTGCTGTACGGGCTATTCACAAAAGCCCGTACAGCCCGCGAAAGCAGCCGAACCATTAGCCGAACCCAACGACCGAGACATCAGCCGAGCATTCCGGCGAACACACCCGATCTTAGACGAGCAACCCGGCGAACCTAACCGATCCCAGCCGAGTATTCCGGCGAACACACCCGATCACGGCCGAGCGGCTCAGTCGAGCGCTGAGCCGTGCTGAAAGACGAAGCTGGCCGAGCGGCCGGCCATTGGCCGGCCGACAGCCTGCTTCTGACAGCTGGGCGGAGCCAGCCAGCCTGCCGGAGGTTCGGCTCAGCCGATCCAGATGTTGGATCGGCTGAGTCGAACTCCTTCTGCACTTCGGGTCAGCCGAACATGCTGAGCATGTTCGGCTGATCCGAAGCCACACGAAGCAAGCCGATGTACGGCTGATTTCAGCCGATATACGGCTGGAATCAGCCGTACCAGCCTGAAGTGAATAGCCGAACGGTGTTCGGCTCACTTCACTTCTGATCGGTCATTCACTCGGCTGCCCTCGGCAGCTTTGTGAATAGACCCCTATGTAAGAAAATGGCTCCATGTTTGATGGAATGCAGAGAAAGCTAGATTCCAGGCAGGGGGTTGTAAAACTTCTAGCAGTATTGTTAAACCTGTCTAGAACTACCAGAGCCAGCAATAAATAATTTACATAATTCCTGTTGTAATGGAGTTATATTTTCAAAAAGTTGCTACACTGTTGTATAAGAAAATAACAATTTGGTCACAACCAAACATGTCTATATTACGAGGGGAAGAATGATCATAATTTCACAATAGATCTTCTAAGCAAAATATATATAGGATTTATATCTAATGTCATCTTTATCAAATAGTAACTTGATTCTGTGAAATAATATGTTGGTTGTCAGATTGTAAACCTTGCCCAATGGAAATGGAAAATAATTTAGAAAAAATAGAATTAAAAAGATGCATCTCTCTGCTGAACACCATAAAACACTTCAAATCCACTTTAGCACATCCCTCAGACCATTTGATTGGTTTTGTTAATGTTCTCTCAAAAAGAAAGAAAAAAATGGCTTTTGCAGTTCAGAGTTCTAATCTCCATTAAAATTATGAACGAATGCTGTGAACAAAGTAGTCCTTCATGAAAGCCAGTGACTCTGATATCAGATTGGACTACTCTTCATACAAATCCATCTGCATGAAATCAAAGACCAGGTGGACTTCTAGGTTTTGAGCCCGTTTATTTTACTGTTGCTAATTTCTGTGTTTAATATCTTTACTGCTAATATTTTCTTTACTGTTTTCTTTTTCTTTCATTAAAACAATATTGAAAAAGCGGTAGGCTGAATCTCTGCATGCTCTAGCCCGAGAAGATATTGCCTCTTAGAAGAATGCTACCTTATTTTAAACTCTGTTACATTCCAGTCTGGGCATATCAGCAAGTGTTACAGACATTTCTTAAAGGTCAGAATTGCTACAGCAGGTGCTGTGAACATTGCATGTTTCTATTAATACACATAGTGCTGGCTACTGTTTGTGTGTGTAAGGGTTAACTGTGGCATCAACTTCCCCCAGTGATAATCACTCTCAGATCAGCTGCACTTAGATCAGGGGTGCCCATTAGAACGATTGTGATCTACCAGTTGATCACAAACAAACACTGATAGATCGCAATCAGCTCACTGACCAGAGCTATCTTCCATGGTGTTAGTATGGCTGAATGTATCAGACTCTGCAGACGGGATGGGGTGGGACACCTCTCCCCGTCTGCAGCGTCCGCCACACTATCACCAGTGTGGGGCGGGGCACTCCTCCTAGTCTGCAGTGTCTGCCACACTATCACCAGTGTGGAGCGGGGCGCTTCTCCTAGTCTGTAGCGTCGGTCACATTCGGTCACACGAGCACCGCAGGATGACAGGACAGTGCACATGAGAGGAAACCTCTGAAGCTGCTGCAGTGCAGGCAAGGAAAGACAGCCAGCAGAGAGAAGAGACGGCAGAGAGAGAGAGAGAGATAGAGAGAGAGAGAGGAGATAAATATACAGGGGAGAGAGCAAGGAGAGAGCACGTGCAAGAGAGAATGCGAGAGAGGCAGTAGTCCCAGTAATGATTTTAATGTGCTTGTTTTTTAAATAAAGGTGTTTTTTCGTTGGTAGATCTCATTGAGCTCGTTATTTGAAAAGTAGATCTCAAGACAAAAAATTGTGGGCACCCCTGACTTAGATTGTTGTCCAACGAGATGCAAAATCTCTGTGTAAGGTGAGGCTGAAAGTTTAAATGATCACACTGCATGTCTTGCTCAAACAAATCCTTTATCAAATTATGGAAGATTGTTTGTCATGAATATAGAGATCCTTTGCAGGAAGACAGACATAGTTACATAGTTACATAGTATTTGAGGTTGAATAAAGACACATGTCCATCAAGTCCAACCTATTGTGTGTGTGTGTGTGTAAAGATCCCCGAGTCATCTCGTTTTTAGGAGTACTTGTACCCCTGTATATTACCGTTTCTCAGGAAATCGTCCAAAAGCTTCTTGAACGATTCCACACTATTAGCTGAAATCACTGCTTGTGGCAACGAGTTCCAGACCCTAACCGCGCGAACTGAGAAGAACCCCCTTCGCCCCTTGTGTTTGAATTTTTTTTCTACCAGTTTTAGGTGGTGTCCTCTAGTCTTTGTTACGGAATTAATCGTAAAGAGTTTGTTGCTAATGTTGCTATGACTATGGAACATTTTGTACATGAAAATCATGTCCCCCCTTAATCTCCTTAGTTCCAGCGTGAACATATTTAAATTTAGTAACCGTGTCTCATAGCTCTGGTCCTCCATCCCTTTGATGAGTTTGGTCGCCCTTCGCTGGACTTTCTCCAGTTCAAGGACATCCCCTCTGTGTACCGGTGCCCAAAACTGCACCGCATACTCCAGGTGAGGCCGAACCAGTGATGTGTAAAGTGGCAAAATTATAGACTTATCCCTGCAAAACATTCCCTTCTTGATGCAGGACAGGACTCTACTAGCTTTGCTTACCGCAACCTGGCATTGTAATCTATTATTGAGTTTATGGTCTACAGTGACCCCCAAATCCTTCTCCATTTCAGACTTCCTTAGCGGCATACCCATTATTGTATAACCCATTTGCTTGTTTTTTTATCCCAAAGTGCATAACTTTGCATTTATCGACATTAAACCTCATCTGCCATAAAGTTGCCCACTCCCCTATTCTATCCAGGTCCTCTTGTAATGTTATACTATCTTGGTTTGTTTCTATAACCCTCCCAATTTTGGTATCGTCAGCAAACACTGAGATTTCGTTTACTCCGTCCCCGATGTCGTTAATAAACAGGTTTGAAAAGCATGGGTCCCAGCACAGAACCCTGAGGCACACCGCTAATGACACTAGCCCAGTCTGAAAGGGCGCCATTTATTGATACTCTCTGTACCCGTTCCTTTAACCAGTTCTCTATCCATGTACACACCCTTCCATCTATGCCCATAGCTCTTAGCTTGTATAGTAAGCGTTTATGAGGTACCGTATCAAAAGCCTTAGCGAAATCCAGATATACCACATCCACAGACCTCCCTCCATCCAGATCTCAGACAGGATCCTGTTGGAAGTATTGAAACCCCTGTCAGGGTTTAAAGGCTAAGTTTACTTGTTAGACCATGTTTCATGTTACACCCATGATTAGGATGCAACATGAAACATGGTCACATCAGTGTTGCCACCACGCTTGTAGTTTATTCATGCTTCCTGCTGTCCTTTAGTTGAAAGTCGGTACCTTGCTATGGACAGGGGCTGGAGGAATAATCTCCAAGAGGCAGAGCATTGCAACTGTGATCCGCTGATCACGGTTGTAATGCTTTACAGCTTGAAAGCAAAAAAATAACAAATGCAGGGACCATAGGGAACAAAAGTAGCCAATCACAAGAAGGAAGGACAGTGTCAGCATGACATTAAAGATGATTTAAGGATCTACAGCTGAATGATACACAAATAAGCTACATTTTTTGTTAATAGTTAAGGTACTTGAATGCATTTTTAAGATTTGTCTCCTGAGTTTAGTGTCACGTTAAGTTATTAATAGAGAAGAAAAGAGGCAAATATGTAGAGATTATGAAATAAAGGATCAGGCAACTTAATTATGTTTTCATTTTTATGTGAACATTTTTGTGGACACAATACTATTACCGAAAGCTTTTTGTTATTACAAAATATACTGGATGGAGTTTTTACATTTGTGTGGGACGCGTTCAGATTTTCCTACTCCTATGGCCCTTAATATGAACTTTGTTCCTACACATGCACAAGAATGTGCCTTGTAAGATATAACACCACCACATCTCTGTACTCTGATTGGCTCTCAGCTTTAAAACGTGGCCCCAACTCATCTGAGAGGTAACAGTGTTCTTTAATTTTGCTTAGTTGCAAAAACGCAATAGGACTATTGTTTATTGCTATTACTGGTTAATTGTCTTGAGAGTCACCAAGGTAGTCCTGAATCACTGCATAAACTCCTAGTATATGAATTGAAGACCACTTAGCAGTTAATCAGCATTATGTAGTAAATGAGATAGGCAAACACATGCAGTTTGCTAGCGAGCTGAAGGGCCATTCATTTACATATTGGGTCACACTACAAGAAAAGTTGTAAATGGTTACATTAAATAATGTAAATATTCTCTCAGTTACTGATGTCCTTTGAGAATTCATTCTGACTTCTGCCATAAAATGAGTTATATTTGAGAATTCTGCTTTAGATTATCATCATGAACAGGACCTATCTGCACATATTAGCTGAAATCCATTGTTCAGTGACCATGGTATTTACTGACCTTTATTTAGTGGCTGAATCATGAAAGCAGCTCAAATGAAAGTTCTTTTATACACTTCGACTAGATGCAGTTCTGTAATGCTCTGTAATGCTCCATCAAGGTGAAAGAAAAGAAAAAGCTCAGGAAATACATTGTTAACATAAAACAAACCAAAAACAAAAAAAATAATATAAACAATAAATAATAAAGACACCATAAATTGATTGTGTCTGATTCAATTCATTACAAAAGTTCCATCCACCTAAGTACATCAAAAAGTATCATAAAATACCCAGGCCATTGGTATGAAATGCAACTCAACTGTAGAAACATGGTCATAGATACAGAAGTGAAAAGGTAAGGACCTGACTAAGGATCTTCATGTATACACACTTGCATATGCAGAGCTTCGAGCAATTACCAGGATGTGTACTGAAAGGGCTTCACTATTTTCTTTACTTCCTGGTCGAACAAGGTACCTAAGATATACACATACCATTTCTAGAAAAAAACCTCTGTACCTGTGGAGCTGTTCAGTTTAGAATCCAGCCTCTCCGTCCATATTAGCATACCAATGAGGTTCAGAAGGTTTGAAAGTTGTGAGGGGAGAGGGTGCCAACCTACAAGTAATAATTTCTGAAAGTGCCAAGAAGAGAATCGTATAGATACAAACTATAGTAGCTTTCCAAAAACAAGAAATATAAGGGTATTCTTATGGGCAGCGCTCTATCTTGGCTCCCACATTTAGGACAATGTTGAAAATAAGGGGCAGGAGTACAGATCTTATGGAAGCAGTCAAAAGCGTAATAAGATCTATACATGACCCAGGATTGCATTTTTCTCCAAGTCTCATTTATTGTACCCCTGGGAACTGTTAGGTATCTATGAAGGAGCTTATCACAAAGATCCACTGTGGGGAAAAAAGCCATTGACGCATAGCAGATTTGACTAGAGGAAGAATACATTTGACATTAAGACGAGCATACAGATAGCTCATAGAATGTGTTCTCATGCAGGAGAGTATCTAAAATCTGCCTTTCAGGTAAATAGGAGGGCTTACATGTTTCTCTTTTCCATTAAGGGTAAATGGTAGGGATGCACCAATACAATTTTTTCAAGACCCAGAACGAGTACCGATACTTTTCCTCAAATACTTGCCAATACCAATTACCGATTACCTGGTGTTGTCTCACCAGAGCTGTGTGTGGTGTCTCACCAGGGTTGTGCGGTCTCATCAAGGCTGTGTGGTCTCACCACGACTTTGTCTGACATGTCAGGAGGCTGTGCGGGGTTTTGCAGGTGTGGGCGGTTGGAAGGGGGGAGGAGATGTGCGGCCGGGGATGTAAATAATATAGGGATGACCTGCTGCACTCCTTACCGGATATCCCAAAGATTATTGCGCTTGGTGTTAGTGACCACGGATGGTGCCGCTTGCAACAGATGTGGATAAGAATGTCATCAGAACACCTAAGTAAAGTGTCCAAATGAAACGCCTATTTAATGAAGCATATTGTCAGATAATCAAGCACTTTCAGGGGCCATGCAGGGTCCCCTTTATCAGGCTCAAGATTGATTATCTGACAATATGGGGGTGATTTACTAACCTAAACACACGCACGCACCAGGTGCGTGTGATTTTTACACAGCAAAGCGTATAGACGTTTTGTTTGGACACTTTACTTTGGTGTGCTGGTGACATTCTTATCCAGATCCGGTGCTGTAAACAGCCACCGCGAGGTCCCCACAAGGCATTCAGTTCTAAAGCTTGAGAACTGAGCAATCACAAACCGCTGATCACTCAGCTCACAGCTTTTCTCTGCAGAGGGTGGTGACTGTCCATCACTGCTCCCCACAGGGATTCCCTCCTCCCCTCTCTCTGTTCCTCCAGTACTTATTGGAGGGACAGCGGACTGTGGCTCTTGAGAGGCAAAGCAAACTGTCAATCAGGCAGCAGGGTGGATTCCGACTATATTTTCCAGATCTTTCCCGGCTACAGTTGCGGCTCTGCGCAGTCAGCATATAGTGGACAGTAGTCTACTATTTGCTGACTTTGGGTGACAGGAGGACATTTGTAACTATAGCCCAAAAAAGGCTTGGCTATAGTCCTCTTCAAGCCTTGTCTTTCTCCAGGCCACGGTTGTGTCCCTAAAGGTGGTGTTATTTTTAAGCTGAGGTGGCAATTTAGATATCCTTGTATGTAGCAAAGCCACCAAATGTCAGGGCTTGGCCATCTCATCCTCCAAAGGCAAGTTGGAGTAGAAATAAATGTTGTTAAGCCAATTCATTGCATGTCGTAGCAGACATGCGTGGTTATAAGCACTGATATTCGGGTGATTCAACCCACCCTCAATTTTAGGGGCCATAAATCTATGTAGGGTTCAGAGCGCCAAAGGAATTTTACAAATGTCCTCTCCAACACTTTGATGCCTTGGGATAGACACAAATGTTCTCAAGTGTTCAGCTGAACAGCTTGAACAATTTTAAATATAAAAAGGCTGGAAGTTCAGATTATATAGAGAAGATGAGAGCTTGCCCACCTTAATGGCAAGATACGTGTTATGATTGTTGGTGATCGGGAATGCCACTATGGAAGTGGTTTTTCAATGGCCAAGCCATTTTTTAATTAAACCTGCAGATTTAAAAGGGGTAATACTTTTGGAACTACATTTATGTGCCAAAGCTTACTGCATATTTCAGTGATTGGGTTTAAGCTTAGCATATTTTTATTTTGATATACAGCATAATACCAATATATATACTCTAACTTACAAAGCTGGTTGCTGTGTAGGTTAGAAAGCATGCTCACATGTACCCTATCTGTTTCTGAGTGTTAATGTCCCTATCTGTCTCTGAGTGTTAATGTGACATCTTATCAGAACTTGAAAAATATTTGACATAATTCATTGCATGTTCTTTTTTTTTAAATACTCCATCTAGTGGGCTATGTGTGCATATCAATTCCACTAACAAAGAGCACACAGAATTACATGTGCTACTGATGCTGCATAAAACAAATAACAAAGTCATTATTCATTTTAGTATAGATGATAAGATGTAACTTTTGTACTACAATACTTTTCAGCAGTCACGTGTAAACATTCTGTGTTAGACACAATATTGTCATGGAGAAAGCCCACAGACAGGAAGCTAAATTACAGAAGTGAGTTCAAATGTTTAAATCCTAGATAGTACAGTCTAAAGCCAAACTGATCTGGTGTTCACATTTAAATCATGTACAGAATGTTAAGCTATAACCAATATGAAGGAAAATAATCACCTGTGCATAAAACAGATTTATAACACTCATTTAGGTTTCACATAGGACAGTGTTTGTACTACAAAATATGCACACTTAAGGTAATCATTAGGAATCAGTTTTGGTTTGAACTAAACTTGGTCCAAATCTGAGCTCCTCTGAACCTGGAAAAGGACACAGGGCCACTGGCCCAATTATATTCGAGCCAGGGTACCCCCACCCCACACACACAGCTGCATGTAAACAAATGGGTGGGATGCTTGTGCTGACATCATTGACCTTATGGGCAACATTGCCATCTGGTCATGTTACAGCATCCCGACTATTTGCTTACTAGTAGCTGCGGGCATAGAATTCCCTGGCCACAACTGATTGGGTGGCATCGTAAGGAGCTTCCTTCTGGGTACAGAGGAACTCAGGTTTGCACTGAACCTGGTCCGAACCGGAGATCATCCCTAGTAATCATTTACCTATTAAAATAATAAAATGTTCCAGTTATCTGTTATAAACAGTACGCAGTATATAAATATGCAAACATGTAAATTCCTTCTGTCTACCTGGTTGTCAGTCCAGAACAGTGAGAGTGCTTCTCAACCTTTTTTCAGTCACGGCACTCTATAGGCAAAATCCTGAGGCACCCAAGTCTAAAATGTAAACTACGTAAATGTTACTTACATTAAATGGAAAACCAGAGCTTGGGGTGAAGATGAGAGTCAAACACAGAGCTCCTGTCCACGGCCCATAGACGCTCCCTGTAGTTGTCCTTCATGTAAGTTAGGCTTGAAAAGCTCAGTTTACACAAATACATCGTAGAGAAGAGTATCAGAATTGAAATTGTGCTGCTTGAGACTATTGGATAATATTACACAAATAATATCCAAAACCTTTACGAAGTCATTTCTTGAAAGTTTATTTATAATGTGTGATCTTCCCTAATCAGTGCTGCTTGCTTCTGTGACTGTAGCAGCAAGTCTTTTGAGCTTTCCAGTGCACATGAATTTCAAAGGGCGTAGACCCAGTTAAACTGTACAAAAGACTCTAATGGAAAATAGTGACTACCAGGGTTATTCACAAAAGGGTGAAGAGTTTGGAGAAAGGAGGAGAAGTGAACAAATTAGGGCAGAATAGCTTATTTGGAAAAATTCTCCTATTCGGCTCACTTTCCAGTTCTGCTATGTTGTCCTAGATTGTTCACTTCTCCTGCTTTCTCCAAACTCTTCACCCTTTTGTGAATAAACCTGTAAATCTTTCATAAAGAATTGTCAGATGCTGATAGATAAGGTCAGTATGTGTGTTGCTGTTTGAATGTTCAATGCACAAGGGAAACATTTCAAGCCTGCCCTGTTCCACAACGAAGCAACAGAGTGTGAGCCTAAATATGAAGCCACACAATTTGTCAGATATTGTGAGAAGGTTTTCTTTTTCTACTTTGCATTCAGTTCATTGAAATGCCTAAAAATGTTGGCCAAGTATGCGAAATTCACGCAACATCATGCACCTGCATCATGCACCTGCAATTAATTCCGCATATGCTGAATTGTCTTATTAGGAACATCCTAAATTCTTTTTTTACCTCATATTTTCTGTCCAACACGTTACTCCGTGAAAGCCAATGGATATGTGTACCAAAGCTGCTCCCATTTCCGCCCACATAATGGTAAACAGATGGGTCTTTAACAGCCTTGCCTTAATGAAATTAACAATGTCAACCATTCTGTCCAGTACATCTGATTCGTTTGGCAGCATCTTTGCAACCAGTGCCTCTTTGAGTGTTTTTGCACGTTAGGGTTTTACGCTTTGACCCTACTGATGAAACCCTTGGCAGCAGCCCACATCAGTGCAGATACTGATGTAGGTGTTCCAACTTAATCTACCCAGCTCAGGATACCCAGTTGTCACCTGATACATCTCCTCTAAACTTGTCTTGTTAGGTAATGGTTTGCAAAATAAAAAAACTCTCTCTGATATAGTCCCAACTACAAACTGAACATTTACCGAGAATTGAACGTGCCCACTGACGTTGGTTGATTCATCAACTTGTAAGGATAATTATGCAGTACATCTGAATTGGATTCTTAAGTAATGAACAAGGAACAGTTATTAACACAAACAGTATATGGTAAAGTGTGGTACCTGTGGACTCCTTTGACTGGAAAAGATTAATTGATACACCATTATTAAATCTTCTATTATTAAACAGGATTGATATAGTGCCAATGGTTTGCACAGTGCTTGAAGATAGCCATTATACCAAGCATTTTTATGGCCAGGTTTACGCAGTATTGAAAAAGATGCTCCTTTTTTAGATATAGTGGTGTTTCACATGGTGCCTTTTAGGCAGTATTAATCTTTAAAATGAATAACATATATATATTAGATATGTTATGTGCTGGTGACTGTGTAAGCCTGAGTGTATTCTATTTGAAAGTCTATATGAAGGTATCCTTCCCCACCTTGATTATTTATTTGATTATATATTCCCTGGATGGTATCAGCATTTTTTATTTATTGTTTTAATTTATGACATGGTGGTGACATAATTTATTTTGAGACTTATATGTAAAGAGATAAACAAATTCATCTTCATAAATCCAGATTTGTCCTGGTTGCTCTTTATGTTTCAGAAACTGAAATGAGGGTTCTAGGTAACGTTGAATAACAATCATGCAATGTGTTTGAGCCAATCCCTGACTGTATTGTGCTTTTCTGAATTGAGAACTAGCCCTGCAGCAGCCCCTCACTCTATTCTTCTCGTATAAGATTAACTATGTAACTATTTACAGGAAATTACATAACGTAACATAACTTAATTTAATGAGTGACTAATTTTAAAAGTTCTGCTTATGTATAGCAACTTTCTGAGATGAGGACGAGGGACACCCTTAAGCCCAATGTATTTAGGCAATGGACACACCTCTGCCACACCCTAAGTTATACAAACCATTAAGAATTTATATACCAAAAATGATTGGTTGAACCCAGGATTGTATTTTACCATTACTTTTCTTTTTTTCTGGCATCTGAAAAAAAAATGAACAAGATAATTAAGAGATAAGATCAATGTTATAGTTCCCGTTTACACTGTAGGTTAGCGTAAATGCTTATTAAATGTGCACAAAATGTTATGCAGCAACCTAATTTCAAATAGTTACTAGAAAACCACCTTTGAGCTTGATGATCAAATACATTTGTTCAAATAGCAGCACAAGAACTTGAATCCTTTAAAAAATATGTTTATTATTTAGGCCACTGTAATTTTGGACCTGCTTGAAAAGGTGCTTGATGTACTTAAAGACTACTTAAAGAAGAAAATGTATATTGATTTTCATAGTAACGTGTAAGTTATCATTATAGTCACAGTACATTGCCGAGTTGTCTGAAGTCCAACGGGTTAGACAAGGATATGTGCTGGAAGATATTTCAATTAGATATTTGTCCATAAACCAAAATGTGCATGCATGCTTATGCCTATGCAGCACAAGTTGTCAAGGCCAACAGTAGGAGCAAGTCCTTTAAAAAAAATGACAGGAAATTAAGATATTAACTCTTGAAGTGTGGCTACCTCTGTACTGCAAGGGTAAACTGCTCGTTTTAGTCTAGGAGCTAAAATAAAGAAAATATACTCACTAGTTCCTTGGTCCCACTTGTCTGCTAGACCGGTCCCCATAGGCTTTTCTGTCCCAGGGTCCAACAGCCTAAGCAGGGGGAAGAGAGGTGAGTGCTCATTGCTGCAGAAATGAGGATCAGGTGAGTATATTTTCTTTATTTTAGCCCCTAGACCAAAATGAGCAGTTAACCCTTGCAGTGAGGGGATAGCCCCACTGCAAGGGGTAATTTTTACATTTTCTGGAGTTCTTCTTTAACTACCCACCATACCTAGACCTTTCTTTCACTCCCTTTTCTACTGATAAAGGCATTGTCAAAAAAACTGTGCTTTTTTTTCAAATAAAGGACTTTTAAAGATGGCGTGGTGTGTTTATTTACTTATTTTACTGTGAATGAGTAGGAGTAACAACCACCCCTTACTCATTCACAAGGGGGGGAGCGGCATCCCCCCTGGCAAAGCACCCTCCTTATGTTGAGGGCACATGGCCTTGTATGGTGCAGGAGGGGAGGGCCTGCATGATTGTCCTCCCCTTTCCTGCTCTGCAAGGCTGCTGCTTGGATCAAGAGTAGGGTAAGGGATTTTAGGGGCGTTGAGACCTAAAGGGTCTGGTATGAATTGAGGAGGGGACTCCACGTTGTTTTTTTTATGTTAACACTTAACAATACAAGTTAATTTTGAATGACATTTTGGAAAAAAGTTTGGATGCATCCGAATTTTCGTTATCAAAAATTTGAATATGTTCGAATTTGTTATTTAATTTATTCGAAAATTCACATACATCCAAATGTCCAAATACACAGAGTTTTGTACGAATTTCAATTCAGAATGAAACAAATCTTTCATGTCTAATCTAAATCTGTTAGTGCATCAAATGCTATTCTCCCCACATTTTCACAATCCTGGTGTCCAAGTGTGGCTTTGTTGCTCCTCCATAGAGTGGAACCACCTAAGTGTGTTACTGACTGGATCACAAGGTGAAAATAAAGGGAAAAAAGCCAAAAAATTAAACTTATGCAGCCATCACTTTTGAACGTTTACTAATCTGAAATATATTTTGATTTGTACATAGGCTCTAACCCAAATACTTTGTAACAATGTTGTTACAATGCATTGAGCCCTGCAAAAAGTATCCCTCTCTGTGCAGGAACAGCTACTGTCAGTGGTAATAACACATAGAACAAGTCACCCAAATTGTCAAGCCCCCCAAGGCTACATGTGGAAGAACTGCTCACTTGGCATAATCTGCAGGTATGGCTGTGCCTCCCCACTGCAGTATCTGAGGCAGGTACCGCTGTTCCCTATGGGTTATCCCAGCTCTGGTTGTCAAACAGCCTGAGGTCCAGCTTATCTTGTGAAATGCAAGAGCAACTAGCTGAATATCCCAAGTCTGATACAGTGGAATCATACTTATCAGTGCTAAATTCAAACTATCTGAGGCCACAGCTAGAGTATAGCTTTGGGCTTGCACATTACTATCTGCTCATTACCTTAACAGTTGGCACTACAAGGTCCTGGAAATATCTATACTATTAGGCAAAAAAATGTTTTGTATGCCTTGAAAACCCTTATGATCTCTAATGCAGCTTGTAAATTGGCTTTCACTTCTCCTTCAATTTGTAGCTTTTGCTCTCTTCTGTTTCAAGAGAGAAACTGGTCAGTGAGAGAAACAGTGTATGAGAGAGAAAGAGAGAGAAAATACAGCCAGGGGTGGACACTTTCCAACCACAACCCCCCTTTTGCAGCACCCCTATGTGAAACATCAAATCATATGCTCTCCTCAAACCACAGTCTCCACTCCATAAGCACCATCTCACCCTCAATTGAAACATCCTATCATCTGCTTCCCGCCTAGGGTTGCCACCTGTCCAGGATTCACCCGGACAGTCCAGGTTTTGAATGCTGTGTCCGGGTTTCATGGCAGCAGAAACCCAGACACAAGATGTCAGGCAGACAGGGGCAACCAAAATTAAGACAGGGGCTACTCGTCCCCCACTGAAAATAGTCTCAACTGTGATATTTACATACGAATGGGTGGCGCTATTTACATATGAATAAGCTGTGACTCATTCTCCCAAAAAAATGCCCTCAACCCAAATAAAGCAGAATTACTTAACACTAATCCTTTTTGAAATAAAGAAACCCATTCAGGTTTTAATTCAAATCCAGTCAGATTAATAATGTAATTTTTTTTTTCTTTTCTTTTCCCTGTGTACTTTTCTTCAACTCTCCCCTTGCTCTCAATTCTACTTTCTTGGTTCCACCCCCTCATTCTCCCTCTATATCTTTTTCTTCTTCTAAAAAACTCACATGTCCTTTGGCTTTATTTCTACCTTCATTATTGTCAGAATCTTCCGTTTCCATACCTGAAGTTTCACTCATTACATCTCCCTAATCTCTTTTTCTCCTTGACTGACTACTTTCTCTATTTGTTTGTTAAATCAGACATTTCCCCTAGTTCCCAGTCCAATTTATCTAGTTTATATTTCTGTTGTTTCATTGATTTTTTTTCTGTCATTTATCTATCCTGCAAGGGTTAAGTGCTCATTTTGTCTAAGGGACTCAAATAAAGTAGAATTTTTTACCTGAACCTTGGTCCCAACGGCTCCCTACGGGCTCCTAGACTGGACCCTGCAGCCTCTTCTCCCCTTGGCTTGGAAGACAGTGGTATGCTGAAACTTTTCTTTTCTTTTTGTGGTCAGTACACTTATGGTAGGTGCACCAACCAGATTTGTAGGAGAGTCTGTCTCCATAAAAGGAACAAAATGATATATCAAAAGACAGCTATCTTACTTATATGTTATGTACACATTGGTTTTATGAAGGTGATGTTCAATATCTACAGTTTTGATTTCTAGAAGCTGTAAATACACAGTTTTATTTGATGGTCCTACGCGAGGGCTCAGGGGGCTCATTTAACTAAGAATTCAAAATGACCTATCAACTGGAAAGCGATTTGGAACAAGAGATAAAAATGGCTTTTAATAATAGCGCTTTGACAGAGTCTTCAGTAAACTTGAAGGTATTATGTAAAGAGCATAAAAAGCCAGCTTTTGTAATTTAACAAGAAATGAGATGCATGCTCTTTGGAGTCCTATATGAGAGAAGGAATGATCACAAGAGGATTAGGTGAAAGGGCAATAGCTGGGACTCATTTGCATACAGAAAGATTTTTAGAAAAATGGAAGGAGGAATGCATTTGCCATGGCTTGAAAGTGATGCAGCTAATTGTAGATGAAGAAAAATAATAATTAGATGAATTGGAATAAAAAAAATATTATTCGTTTTATTTATTTATTATTATTTATTGTTGGTACTCATATAGCGCCGACCATTTTACGCAGCGCTTTACATAGTTACACATTCACATCCATTTTTAATAAGTTGTAGATATTTAAAAATGATCATCAGGAATGTTTGAGGTTGAATAACCCTCTAAAGAAAGAGGTAGATTAATCATAGAAAGAAAAACAAAATCCACAAAACAACAGAAATATAAACTAGATATAAACTAGATAAATTGGACTGGGGGAAATGTCTGATTTAACAAACAAATAGAGAAAGTAGTCAGTCAAGGAGAAAAAGAGATTAAGGAGATGTAATGAGTGAAACTTCAGGTATGGAAATGGAAGATTCTGACAATAATGAAGGTAGAAATAAAGTTAAAGGACATGTGAGTTTTTTTTAGAAGAAGAAAAACATATAGAGGGAGAATGAGGGGGTGGGACAGAGAAAGTTAAAATTGAGAGCAAGGGGAGAGTTGAAGAAAAGTACACAGGGAAAAGAAAAAAGAACCAAAGATGCTATGAATTACATTATTAATCTGACTGGATTTGAATTAAAACCTGAACAGGTTTCTTTATTTCAAAAAGGATTAGGTTTTGCCCCAGTCACAGGGAGAGTTCGTTTTAAATCTAAAAGGATATTTCCCTATCCCTTCATGAAGTGATGTTTCATTAGAAAAGAAACTAGAAATGACAAATAAGGAGGAGAAAGAAATACTAACAATATTGAAGGAACTATTGGGGAGAAAGAGATAGAGGAGTTCATTCTCCTGATGTGGATGAAAAGAGGGGGAGATGGCAAGGAAATAAAATGTTACCGTAATTTAAAGAACAAACTTACCCTTGCAGTGGAGCTATCCTGCAAGGGTTAAGAGCTCATTTTGTCTAGCGGACCCAAATATAGCAGAATTACTTACCTGAACCTCGGTCCCAACTGCTTCCTCCGGGCTGCTAGACTGGACCCTGCAGCCACTTCTCCCCTTGGCTCTGCTGGGCTAAGAATCGATTGGCCTACATTAAACACAGGAGGAACACAGGTTGCAAAATGACAGCTCTGCTCCTGAATATCAACAAAGGAGCAGAGCGAGTTGGGAAGTCATGGGACTTGTTCCACCCATTTGTTTACATTCCATGACAGCTCTCTGTCTCATAATGGAATGTAAACAAATGGACGGAACAAGTCCTGTGATGTCACGACTAGCTCCACCCTTTGTTGACATTCGGGTCAGAGCTGTCACTTTGTGGCTGGTGTTCGTCAGGAGCGGACTTATTGGCGGGCGTCTGGAATTTTTCTTTTGGCAAGACAGCGGCCGACTTCCATTGTGATTGATGTGGATCTACATTGCTGGACGATGTCATTGACGTGTGTATTACATTGATGGACATTTCTTTTTTTTTTTAAATAAAAGAATTGTCAAAAAGTGTGTTGTGTTTTTTTTTTCTCTCCAAATAACGGACTTTTTATGGTGTGTGTTTTACTTACAATTTTACTGTTTATTTAGTAAAATATATAGACATTGTGGTCGTGTGGAGTGGGACCATGTTTGGAGTCTCTCCCAATTAAAATGACCATATAACATCTAATTGTGGAAATTTTATTTTTGGATTTAAAGTTAAAGGAGGAGGGTACAAAAGTGACTACTTGCACCTTTCAGAAGCCATCCACAACCCATCTTTAGTGTTCTGACTGAGGGAAGGAGGGTCTCATCCAAGATTTTACAATACATGGCCCCGTCCATTGGCCCCTCAATGTGGAAAAGTCGGCCTGTACCTTTAGCAGAGAAACAGCCCCAAAGCATAATGTTTCCACCTCCGTGCTTGACTGTAGGGATGGTGTTCTTATTGTCATATTCAGCATTTTTTTTTCCTCCAAACATGGCGAGTCGAGGTAATGCCAAAGAGCTCAATTTTGGTCTCATCTAAACGCAGCACTTTCTCCCAACCCTTCTCTGAATCAATTAGATATTAATTGGCTAACTTCAGATGGGCCTGTACATGTGCTTTCTTGAGGAGGGTGACCTTGCGGGCGCTGCAAGATCTCATGGCGGTGGGTTACCAATGGTTTGTTTGGTGACTATGGTCCCAACTGAGATCATTCGCAAGCTCCTACTGTGTAGTTCTGGGCTGATCCCTCACTTTTCTGATGATCATCCTTACCCCATGAGGTGAAATCCTGCATGGAGTTCCAGACCGAGGGCGATTGATGGTTATTTTGTATTCCTTCCATTTGCGAATAATCGCTCCAACAGTTGTTTCCTTCTCACCAAGCTTATTGCTGATAGTCTTGTAGTCCATTCCAGCCTTGTGCAGGTCTAAAATCTTGTCCCTAACGTCCTTTGACAGCTCTTTGGTCTTGCCCATGGTGGTGAGGTTTGAATGGAAGAAGAGATTCTGTGGACAGATGTCTTTTATATACATAAGGAGTTGTCGCTAGGAGCACCTTCTTAAATTGACAGGACTAATCTGTGTACCACATATCCAGTCTGTGGGAGCCAGAATTATTGTTGGTTGGTAGGGGATCAAATACTTATTTTACTCACCGAACTGCAGCTCAATTTATAACATTTGCATCATGTGTTTTTTTCTGGATTTTGTTGATATTCTGTTTCTATCATTTAAATACACCTATGATAAAAATTATAGACCCTTCATTTCGTTGTAAGTGGGCAAACTTACAAAACCTGCAGGGGATCAAATAATTATTTTCCTCACTGTATGCACACATGCTGAAAAAAAGCACATGCATACATACATACATACATAAGTGCATGCGATTCCGTTCTAAAGATATGATTTTATAAATATATAATAAACATTCTAATTATGATAACAAACATGAATGCAAAAAAATGAATTAATTAATGCAAAAATAAGATGATGGATGGTAATGATAAAGATGTTGTGGATAACTAGAAAAATAACCTGTTTTAGGGGACTTGAGGGATGTAAAAAAATAAAGAATTTGTGAACCAAGTAGGTGAACATACTTGGCAATCTCAGAAAGGTAGGGTGGATGAATAAGAGATAATGATTATATATAGACCGAAGTGGTGATGGCGTTGGATTGCTATTACAAAAGAAATCATCATGGATCTATAAACTGAACATCCTGTAGTTTAAAATAGAGAACTGAAGTTACAACCATTCCTATAGGAATATTATTTTCCTTTGACGGACTGTTAAAATGAGTGCAATCTATCATCTACATTTGTGCTTACACATAGGTTGTAAAGTATTGTATTTATAACCTGCCCTTGAGTGGGGATAAGGGATAGGTAAGCCTCCTGTCTTATTTAAAAACAGGAGGATGAAAGTAGGCATATGATGATTGTGACATCGGTGGATTCTGAAAAATGGGGACAAGCTGCCATGTTAAACTGCCTGAAAGGAGATCCTTTTTAACCACATTAGCTGCATCATTTGGTTTTTGGAAAAAAACCTGGAAAGGACTCTGTGGATGGTGGGAGCAGATATCATCGGCATTACCACATGTAGAATAGAAATCCTGTGAATTGTGGAAGAAAAACAAGGAAAAACTATCTGTATATAAGTCCAAGTGTTCTTGTTTGCCAGGTTTGAAAGGAATGAGGTCCAACAAATCGATAACAAGAAAGTGTTCACTTTATAATTTTTATGGACTATCTTGGTAAGGGACTAAAGGTTGGGTTATCCATGTGGTCATTGATTCACGGTGGACACCTATTGTAAACAAATGGCATGGTTGTAACAGAGTGTCAATAAAAGGCTCCACGTCCTGATGGCTACAGCCTTACACCATATGAACTGGTGCGTGTTATGAAGAATCAACAAGTAACCACTAGTTGAAGATTGCAACAATTTTTATAAAAAATATCAGTTGTTTGGACTATGTCTGGCAAAAAGAAGGAACACTGTGTCCTGAGCACTTGAATGTTATGGGTGTTACTTTATAACCGGATTGATGCTCACTACATTTGAAGTAATGGATTTATGCGGAATGGACCCACCGAATTTGTATAATTAGTTAGTACCCAATGAATTGAACAATAATAGCACCTGTACAGGAGCTTAGTTTAGGTACGGAGAATTAAATCATTTTCAAAGGTATTGATACCATACACCGGTTGTTCAGGTGTTTTTTTTAAGCATTTATGTCACATTTGGTTTGTGATAGAATTGAGGACATTGGATGGGCTGGCTATTTGGACATGATAAAACCTAAAAAAGTGTATTTTCTGACAATATATAATGGGGGGAATTTATCAAAACTGGAGCAGACAAAATCTGGAGCAGCTGTGCATGGCAGCCAATCAGCTTCTCTCTTCAGTTTGGTCAGTTAAGATTTGAAAATTAAAGATAGAAGCTGATTGGTTGCCATGCACGGCTGCTCCCGTTTTTGTCTGCTCCAGTTTTGATAAATTCCCCGATTTGTGTCTTGAGGGATAGTGATGTACCTTATATTCCTACGTGAAACTTTTTTTGCTTGTTACAGTTTACATTCACACCTTTTAATGGAACCAATGTAAGAGAGAAATCCTTCTCTCTTGTAAATAATGAACACAAAAAAACATCAATAGTTAGATATTTTTTGAGCACAGAAGTGTATACTTTTTCAATGAAGAATAGTATGCTGCTTTTCTGTTCGCTGGTTTCTCTGCTTAGCATGTGAGCAGCTGTCATACCCAGCATTTATGAGACGTCAGATCTGGGTGTTCTAAATGCCAAGGTGAAATAGCTGGTCACTTTTCCAGCATTCAAAGTATTACATAACTACAGTCCCAGGTTCTGTGCAGTGAGTGGAAGAGAGAAATTGGGAGGAAGCCAAGACTCAGGTGTAGAGGGCATGAGAGTAAACAAGCAAAGGAGGCTGCATAGTAAGTGGAGCTAATAGCAGAATGCTTTGATGGTTAGAGCATTCTTGGTTAGGCATTCTACTGTAATGCGGCTGCACATAAAATATGACTCTGTACAGTGTCTCCCTGTCCCATGACCTTAATAGCTCGAATTCTTTCCTCCTGTGCTGCCACTTATAGAGCTACAATGGGTATATACTCACATTGTAGGCCTGCTTTAAAAGAATAGTCATTAATGAGGGTGGGCAGAGGTGTAGCAAAGTGAATAAACGTACTTGTTGACTGTAACTGAAGTAGTACAGACTGTAACTTACCTAACGTGCAGCTTACTACTCAGTGCTACTGTTCTATCGCCAGACCACTCTAACTTAACCTCACCGCACATGTTACAATCTGGTTTTACAATCTGCTTTAGAACTGCCAACAGCTATTTAGTTCAAAGACCTCACATTACATACTTATGGTAAATCTAAAGTTGATTGCGCAGAGACTGTAACGTGTGTGGTGACCCCTAATGCCTTCTGCCACAGGCAGTACAATGATACAAAACTCCACCTTCTGACATGTGGGGAGTAAAGTAGCCAGATCAGTCCCACTGCCCAGCATTAGTGTAATCTTAACTGTAATCTGTGTAAACAGTAGGATTTAAATAAGAAGTCCAGATTGTAGAAAAATTAAACTTTGCACTTTGAGCCCCCCAAGGGAAATACTCACCTGATCCTCGGTCCTGCAGCAGTGACCACTCACCTTTTTTCCCCTCCGTTCCGGCTGTGGTATGTCCCTCTGCGTACTCACATCTAATACAGGTGAATGGATTGTATTAGATGTGATGACGTCAGTGGAGCTTAGCGTGCCGGAGCCCCGGGGTTGAAGAGGCTGTGGGGACTGGTCTAGGAGCCAATTGGGATAGAGGATTGGGTAAACATTTCTTCTTTATTTCTACCCCTAGAGAAAAACAAGCACTTAACCCTTGCACTACGAATGTAGCCCCACTGCAAGGTTTAATTTTTCTACAAGCTTCTGGAGTTCTTCTTTAAGCAGGGTGTTGCGGGACATGCATTCATTGAGGTCGCAGGATTTAAGTCAAAATGCAAGACAGTCCAGAAGAATCTGGGACTGTTGGGAGCTATGACCATTGCAGCCTAAATATTCTGGTTCTCTTCAAAGTGCTTATATGTGTTATCATGTTTTATTTTTTTTTCCTGTTCCTATTTGTTGTGCTGTGAAACATTAATATAAAAAAAAAATCCTTTTAATAGATTACCGCACTGAAAAAAACAAAAACTAAGAAACAAAAATATTACTTTTGCAATTGTTACTTTAAGTAGAATGAGTGTGCTATGATTTTATTTTTATACAACCACAAGCACAGATTTCATAAAAGCCTCACACAAATTCATGGACAACAGCAGCCTCTAGTGGCTAAAAAGCAAAACTGCATACAATATTTGTTATTTATGGAGTCTAAGTGTATTCTTATTCAACCATTAACATTTTAACAACCAGACATTTACATAGCATAATGACTAGTGCATAAAGTGTTTGCTGCTTGGCATAACATGTCTGGCTAATGTTTCACCTAGTTACTAAGATGCTGCTATAATGTTCCTGCTTTATTATACAAAACACTTTGGCTAAGATGCAGTGCATTAGCTTGTTTTTCCATTAGCTCATTTTTTATGCAACACTTGGTTAATGGCACTAGCCAAGCAGGCATAATATACATGTGTCAGTATTACTAATCACAGTTTTGAATAAAAGAGTGATTTTTTGGGGTTCATTAGTTTGATAACACAAAGCAAATGGCTAGCTGTGGTATTGAGTTACTCTACCTTGATAAATCTACTGGTTACCTAGTATATAATCATAAAAAAAAATTACATTTCATGTAATTTTATATTAGATTGAAAAATAAAGAGAAGCAGTTTTGCTGTGATGAGGTGACATATTCCTTCCAATTTTTCTTAGAAAGTCACTGACATAACTCATGATTTTAAAGTAGAACTGTCATCAAACTATCAAATCTAAACTAAAGGTTGATGCTGTATATCTAGCAGAGTGTAGGATAAATCTAGATCTCCAGCCGCATTTACCATTAAAAAGAGCTAAATTACATTTCCTTAAGACATTTAACATGCCAACCTGTCTTTTAAATGCCTGTTGATCACTTTGTAAGGTGAAAACTAGCCTATTTCCTGAGATCTCCACGGCATCACACATGGGTTGAATCCACTCCCTGCTCAACCCCCCATGACATGTAGCTTTAAATTTGGGTTTCTTCCCATCAGGGGCTTTATTTTTTTATCCTCTTGTCTCCAGGAAGAAGTCTCGCTACCTGCCTCTGTAAATCTGGGGCGCAACAAACTTATGGATATGTATTGTTGAGCATCTAAATGAGTCTCCTAGTACTTGGCTTATCCTTGAATGCTTTAACAGCATGTGATGACTCCCATAATGCTCCTTGTCTTATGGTTAAATGATGTGGAAAGCAGGCTGCTTAGCTGCAATGGTACATGGGACTAGGTTGTATGTTACTCTAGCCCCAGTATAGCTTCTGCAACCAGGGCTGTGCAGTCTTACTAGGGCTGTGCGCAAGTCTCACCAGGGCTGTGCAGTCTCACTTAGCTGTGCACGGTCTCACCATGGCTGTGCAGTGTCACCAGGGCTACATATGGGTCTCACCAGGGCTGTGCAGTCTCACAAGGCTGTGTGCAGTCTCACAAGGCTGTGTGCGGTCTCAAGGCTGTGTGCGGTCTCACCAGGGCTGTACGGTCTTGCAATGGCAGTGCAGTGTCACCAGGGCTGTGTATGGGTCTCACCAGGCTGTGTGAGAGTCTCACCAGGGCTGTACAGTCTCACCATGGTTGTGTGCGGTCTCACCAGGACTGTGCAGGGTTTCACCATGGCTGTGCAGTGTCATCAGGGCTGTGTGTGGTCTCACCAGGGCTGCATGTGAGTCTCACCAGGACTGTGTGGTCTCACTAGGGCTGTGTGTGGTCTCACTAGGGCTGTGTGGTCTCACCAAGGCTGCATATGGGTCTCACTACGGCTGTGCAGTCTCACCAGGGCTGTGTATGGGTCTCACCAGTACTGTGCAGTCTCGCCAGGGCTGGCTGTGCGGTTTCACCAGGGCTGTGTGCTGTCTTACTTGGGCTGTGTGCGGGTCTCACTAGGGCTGTGCGGTCTCACCAGGGCTGCGTATTGGTCTCACCAGGGCTGTGCAGTCTCACCAGGGCTGTGTATGGGTCTCACCATGGCTGTGCAGTGTCACCAGGGCTGTGTGCAGGTCTCACTGGGCTGTGCGGTATCACCAGGCCTGTGTGCAGGTCTCACTGGGCTGTGCAGAATCACCAGTGCTAGGTGTGATTCTCACCAGGACTGTGCAGTCTCACCAGGGCTGTGTGCCGGTCTCACCAGGGCTGTGTGCGGGTCTCACCAGGGCTGTGTTGTCTCACCAGGGCTGCATGCAGGTTTGGACCTCAGACAGTCACTTAAATATTTAGGCCCCATTCACACCAAGGCGTCATCGTTTTTGCACGTTTGTGCGTGCGGGGCGTTAGGTAGTTTATTTGCACGTTTATGTGAATTTTGTACATTGAAGGCGCCCCTTTTGCTCAAAAACCAATGTTCTATACCATGAGCTATACTGCTGCCTACAGGAATATGGAACAAAATCAAAGGGACAAGACAGGCTATAACTAGAATGCACCGATATTTTTCGGTATTGAGTACGAGTACCGATACTTTGCTTTCGGTACTTGCCGATATCGAGTACCGATACCGGAGCTTCCACTGGCATGGATCCGGCTTCCCGGGCAATCAGGAAGGCCCTGATTGCCCAGGAAGTCGGCTCCGTGTTTTTTGGCCAGCTCGATTGTGATTGACCGGGAAACTGGCTTCAGCATCGAGCCAGCTCCCCAGCCAAACTGGAAGCTGGGAGCCGGGTTGTTGATCACTGGTCGGCTTCCTGATTGGCCGGGAAACTAGTTCTATGCTTATTGGCTGGAAATCCGGCTTCCAAGCCAATCAGCATGGAGCAGCAACCTTAATGCATTTAGAAAACAATAGTATCTCTTTAGAAAACAACAATTATTGCACTCACATTTAGTAAGAAGTTGAAGCACTTGTAGTGAGTTTCACTAAATCCCTTGTCAAAAAGAGCTTAAATGAAAATAAAATGTAATATTTTACATTTATTTCATGTGCAAAAAAATGTAATTGAAATATAAAAACTTTTTTATGCCTACCTAAACAAATAATATTAAAATATTAAAAAAGGGGGAAATTGTGAATGTACTAATGAAGTCAGATGGCCTCTAGAGGGAGACAACATGTTACTATTCGTAAATAATGTAAATGGAGGATAATAAGAATTGCAACGTAGTGATACTAAAAGGAGAGAACAGATTGTTAGAACAGAAGTCTCAAAATTGTGTGACATAAAATAATATAAAACATTGAACTAGAATAAACATTTTATGTAGCCAGAAGATGATAATATACTTGAAAAATATGTCAAAGAGAATGATAAACTCCTGGTCTGAAATATGATGTGTAACTATTAAATAATACTAATACATAACGATACTTAATGATACTACTATATAGGAAAACTACCTACATGAGAAGTAATCTCAGCCTTAAGATGGTACTAGCTTCCGGATCCTTCCATTAAGCTTACTGAGGGGAATTTATCAAAACTGGAGCAGACAAAATCAGTTTGTTCAGTTAAGATTTGAAAATTAAAATCAGAAGCTGATTGGTTGTCATGCACCTCTAAATATCAGGACCAGTGCTCAGGGGGCCATCTTATTCTGCAGGAGTGTAAAACGTTTAAACATCCAGGAGCAGCATCCATTGTAAGTGATTTAATCAGCATTTGAACTAACCTAAAAAACTTTCAACTTTAATATCACTGCAAAGTCTAGTTTCTACTATCCTGTGCACTCATCGCACTGTCCCGTGCCCGGAACGCAAGGGATCACATACACAAAGACTTTTCGCGTTCTGGGGTGGGAGGGGGTGTGGCAGTACCAGTCATGTGAATGCCACTGCAGACACGCCCCCCGCCCGCAGTGCGATCAACTGCACAGGACCGTGTGGTAATAAACAGTGAATAGTGTGCACCACCCTGCATTCCAGTGCGGTACGTTCGCAAGAAATAGTGCATCAATGCAAGGAGACTTTGTGTATGCGATCCCATGTGTTCTGGGCACATGACAGTGCGATGAGCGCACGGGCTGGTGGAAACGAGCCCTAAGAGTAAAATGGTGGGATACAGCATTGTAGAATATTACAGTGATGTTCTCCAAAGAGACATTGGAGTGATCTTATATTTCTGCCTATACAGAGAAGCCAACAAGGGCAAGTGAGCCCATAAACTCCACAATCTGTGCAATAATTAATACATTACATAATTGGAGCTACTTTATTAGAAGCATTGTGAAAGGTTGTTTGACCATGAGTAATATAAGGACAGATCTTGAATTGGAGTTTTCTGCATTCAAAGACTCCTTTAATGTCCTTCAGTAAATGTGTGGAAGAAAAAAGTATTTTTTATTTCGCAAGTTCCAATTTAGTAATCTGTGTATTGTGAAAGTGTTGGACAGACTAGCTGCTAGCAATTATTGGTTGACCTGGAGGCAATTTAATGTTTTTATGGATTATAGGTAGGAAAAAATTATTTATACAGAAAGAACAACTCTTTATTGTTAATGGTCCCATCCAACAATACCTGATCTACTAGAGCATTTAATTTGGATTTGAACACAGGTAGAGGATACTTTTTTCAAGGTCGATACAGTTTGTGTTTTTAAATCATAGTAACTGTAAAGCTTTTTGCATATATTCTTTTTTAACCACAATTCCACCACCTTTGTTGGCCTATTTAATAACAAGTTCATTACTTTTTTTTTTAGATATTTCAAAGCTTTGATTTTTCCTCCACTAAAATTTTGGCTCTAATAAGTATTAGCAGAGGCCTTGCATATGTTGACAAAATCAGCATAGACTACATTGTAGAAGGTATTAATAAAAGAGCCTTTACCATGGTAGGGATAAAAAAAGAGATTTTGGTCTGAAAAAGATGTGTGTGGTTTTAGGGTAGAGAAGAGCTTTTAGGTTTTTATTGTTACAAATGAAGAGATTATCCAAAAACATAGGATTGTTTTTTTTTTCCAAGAGGAGCAACATTTCTAATATCGGAATGTCTTGTTATTCCAAAGTTTTGTAGCTATCCCTATTATTATTTGTCTTAGGGGTTGATCCATAAACAATTCACAGGGCCACTTGTCCTGTAAATATCTGTGAATGTTTGCCCTGCGTGATTATATGCACACACAAACCTTTTTTCTTTCCTTTACAAGTGTAAATAAATTTGAATGTTCTGATTGTAATATTGCATTAAGGCCACTCACAGATATTTGGAGGGTGAACGGCCCTGCAAATTGTTTATAAATAAACCCCTTAGAGTCAGTGATGTGGATTCACATTCTTCCATGATTCAATACAGTAAAAACCATTATCAGATGGATTAATTTGTACTCGGGGGGCAAGCATCAGGCCCTTGTTCAATAGGGACTCTTCATCTTTAGTAAGTACATGTGAGGAGAGATTATATATTTTGATGGAATTGGTAGTGGAATGAAACAGTACTAATAATTTTTTTCCTTTCTTTTCATCTCCTATATTCTTCCTCTAGTTCCTTTACTCTTTTCTGTTTTCCATTTCTGGCAATGAGGGGCACAGAACACTAACCACTAGCGGGGGCACAGGCCACTGACCAGCAAAGGTGGCACAAACCACGGATCAGCTAGGGGGGGCAGAACCCTGAGCAACAATGCTTAACTCGCAGTCCGACCATCGTAAAATTACGTCGGATCCTTACCGGGGCGGGGGTTGGCTGTTGGACATACATATTCGTGATTTTTTTTCTGCTCGTGGGCACCCCCTAGCGGGCATGCGCTAGCAGAATCCCGCCGGGAAAGTGTACTGGCTGTTTACTGGCTGCACACATTGTATGAAACAGCCAGTTTACCGTTACTGGCTGTTTCATACAGGCATTCGGCCGGCTCTGTAGCTAAGAGCCAGAGAAGAAGCTGATGTGGTAAATCTCTGCTTTATCAGCTTCTTTGTGGGTTCGTAGGTGACATTAGGGGTCTTAGGGACCCCTGATGTCTCCATAAAGAAGACCTGTCATTTTTTTCTAGCTATCACATTGGGGGATTTTTAGCCCCCTATGTGATAGCAATCAAGTTAAGTGTACAGTAGAAAAAAAAAGTAAAAAAAAAAATGAAAGTCTCATTTAAATTTTTTGTTAAAAACACCCCAAAAAGTTTTAAGTCCCCCATCCCCGCGCGCAACACGCACTTATACACGTAAGTATGTGTCAAGTGCGACTATGTTCAAAAATAAAAATTACGCCACACATGTTACATATCGCCGTGAACGTCGCAGTGAGAGCAATAATTATAGGCCCATCAATTACTGATGAGCGGTAAAAGCTTTAAAGCATCGTCTATGGCCAATTTTAGGCATGGTAGTTTGTGGTTTTAGTGCGATTTTGTGGGCGCACGCAATTTTAAAGCTTGACATGTTTGGTGTCTATTTACCCGACATGACACCATCTTTTATATTTTACCAAAAAAAATGGATAATAATAAATGTATTATAACATAACGTAGGGAAAACAGGTTTTTTTCCAAAATGTTCGCTCCTTTTCTTATTATATAGTAAAAAATGTAAATCCCAGTGGTGATTAAATACCACCAAAAGAAAGCTCTATCTGTCCCCAAAAAACGGTATACAAATTAATTTCATTACATTCGGAATAAATGTCAAAGTACCACAGCACTGAATACTGAAAAATGGCCTGGGCAGGAAGGGCGTTTAACACACCGGTCAGCAAGTGGTCGCTGACCAGCAACGAGGGCACAGACCAATGGTTACCAACATTTAAGGGAGCAAATGCCACTGAGCAGCAACATTTAATGGGGCACATACATCACTGACCACCTACATTTATGAGGACACTGTATGGTATGTTTACGTTTATATAATTGGGCCACTGCACTCCATAAACTATCAAGTCCTGACTGCTGCACTGCATATGCTACATAGACTTAAACCACTGCAGTCTATGCACTACATAGTCCTGAGCACTGACATCTATAAATACGTTTTTCAGACTAAGCCCATGTTCAAAATGACATCCAAAATGATCTTCATTTCTGTAAGGTGTATTGGCACCCAGTTTTTCCAATGGAAAGATGTGGGGTTCTGCACCATAAACTGAGAGGCATAAAGTTTTGTTACAAAAATCTCTAAGAGCTCATCACAACCACCTTGAAAAAAATCAACTGGACTAAAATCAGTCACATCTATGTTTTTTGCCTGGTGAGGCCATAAATGGTGGGATTGGTGGGGGGAATAATCCTGCTGTTACCCACTGAAGGGTATCTACCGGTTAAGTGGTATTTTGCACTGCAGGGGCTGATGTAATGCTGCCCCATGCTTCCCGTTGCCGCCCGCTGGTACTGGGCTTTGCAGAGTTAGATAAGCTGTCTGAAGTAATACTCTCACTTTCACTTGTGATGAAAGCTTCATCTTCTGTATCGTTGTCTGGACATAGCAGGGCATACTGTGTACCTCTTCGACTGAACATAACTTGTGTGGCACACACAGACACACTACCACAATAATAAGTATAAGACCTTTTTTTTTAAACTTTTCTATTATTTTCATCCTACCTGTCCCTTGCAATAGTGTTGGAGGCTGCAATAATCAGAGTTATGAATATTTCCTTCATCCCTGGCCAACCACTAGGAGGTTTATTGCCAGTGGTATAGGCTGAGTAAGGGTATAAACATTCAGCAGTGACCTTGGGAAGTCAGTATTCCCCTGGCCCCCAGCATAGGGGTGGGACACAGTGGTACATCTGATCGCCATAGGCCCGCTGCCTAACGACGGTGACAGAAGCCTGATTTTGAGGCCTGGTATGTTGGGCTAAGGGGGTTAAAACCCCAAGAGGGAACTTTAGTCTAATTGGGGAACATGAGAAGCTGGGAGGAAACTTGGTCCTTGACTGATGTGTGGTGTTTCTTCCCAAGGAGTTAGTAGCTGAACCATCTCGTATCTTGCAACTGGGAGATGATTTCACAGAATGCTGGGTCAGCTTAAAGGTACTTCATCTATGTACTTCATCTGTGAAGGTTGTAAGTATTGTTTTGTCCCTGGAGTCTTAAAGGCTCATGGATGTCCTGTGCCCCAACTCTCTCTCTGAAGAGTGTTGAGTGAAAGTCAATAAACGTCTTGTTTGCATTAAAAAGTGACTGGCTTCCATCTGTTCACATTGCTCCACTATTGCCAAGGATCAGACCCTGAGGTGAAATTTTAGCTCACCATGCTTCTGGGGTTCTTCATTTGCTCTTGACAGTCAGGAGGTAAATTTTTGAGATACATTGCTTTGTTAAATAAAAATGTTAATAAAGTTTGGATCTGATGATTGGCATGCAGTGCAGTGGTACAGGTTCTGTACCCCACTTACTCATTGTTGGACTTCTCATTTAAACTTAAAGAGCACATCCATAGATATGCTACACCATCCTGAAAAAGTATTTGTGGACACAACACTTTACTCTTAAGCATGGCATCTGTTTCACAGGGCCCAGAATTCTCAAGACACCTGACTGGGAAACCTTATCTCAGGATATGTGGCATGGAATTATAGACAGGTGAGATCCAACTGTTTGCTATATCCACATATTAGCTGTCAACTATTATTAGGTTTTCATTATGGAGATGTGAAATTACTTTTGGATGTGCATACATACACATACATGGTATAGAAAATTTAATAGATTAGAAGTTCTGTTTTCTGGACATAAGACTATATGAATACTTAATCAATCAGTAGTGCAGCGCTATAAGTTTTCACAGTGTATTTGGACAGACATTCGTGTGTATGGAACACACAATGAGTCTACAGGTTTGTACAAACAAAAAGTGTATATGAAATAAAATCAAAACTGATCTAATAAATTCATATGGGATGTGTTGCTGTCTTTTTTATATATGGTCTATAAATAACCATCAATATATATGCAAACACAAGCACAAATGAAAAGGGTAAATCACTACGTGAACTATGTGCTTTAAACTGAATATACAGTATAAAGGAGAGCTATAATGGATGTAACTTCATCCACATTCATATACACAGTGCAATCAGGTGAATCCGTGAGTGACAACACATTACTAAATTAAATTGACATAAATTATATATAATATATAAACGATGTAATATCCAAAGTGTCCCAAAAATACGATTATACAAGAAAAAGGAAATGTCCAATCATGTCCTAATATTGGAAAAACATATTATCAGCTGATGTGGAACTTGGGGGATGAATCTCACTTGGAGGTGCCGAGATGGATTATTTGTCAGAAGAACAGGAGACCCCCGTAGGGAATACACTCACCAGATGCTGGGGGAACACCAGCCGTCTTTTTTCCAGAAAGGGAGAAGGAGGTTAGTAATCCATCCGTCTTTAGCGGTCAGGTGTTGCGATCTCTTCCCAGTTCTGATATCTTCAATCAAGGAGCCGTTACTTTAGCCGAAAAAGGTTTCTGGTACGGCTTCAGAGATTACCACAGTGCCTGTTCTCGGAGTGAGTGCAGGTAATGAAGAAGCATCTGCCGTCTTAGCCGTGGGGAAATTTACTGTGCGGCTTCCGGGGGTTATCCCAGTTCTTGGTATCGGATAGATGTTTGGATCCGGGAGAGACAAGGAGAGAGAGCAAAACGAGGGGCTCGTAGTGTATTAAAAACGAGATTTATTGAGTAACATAACCGCTATGCATAGCCTTATTATAAAAACAACGGGGCAGACGCTAACAAGTCTGCTGCAAGCCAAGTGCACAATTTCTGGTGACGAAACGCGTCAAGGTATGGTAGGACCTACCATACAGTGACAACGTCTAATGACGAAACTCGTCGGGAGGCGGGCCTGTATTCCACGGCACATCCACAGTCTGACGAAATTGTGCACTTGGCTTGCAGCAGACTTGTTAGCGTCTGCCCCGTTGTTTTTATAATAAGGCTATGCATAGCGGTTATGTTACTCAATAAATCTCGTTTTTTATACACTACGAGCCCCTCGTTTTGCTCTCTCTCCTTGTCTCTCCCGGATCCAAACATCTATCCGATACCAAGAACTGGGATAACCCCCGGAAGCCGCACAGTAAATTTCCCCACGGCTAAGACGGCAGATGCTTCTTCATTACCTGCACTCACTCCGAGAACAGGCACTGTGGTAATCTCTGAAGCCGTACCAGAAACCTTTTTCGGCTAAAGTAACGGCTCCTTGATTGAAGATATCAGAACTGGGAAGAGATCGCAACACCTGACCGCTAAAGACGGATGGATTACTAACCTCCTTCTCCCTTTCTGGAAAAAAGACGGCTGGTGTTCCCCCAGCATCTGGTGAGTCTATTCCCTACGGGGGTCTCCTGTTCTTCTGACAAATAATCCATCTCGGCACCTCCAAGTGAGATTCATCCCCCAAGTTCCACATCAGCTGATAATATGTTTTTCCAATATTAGGACATGATTGAACATTTCCTTTTTCTTGTATAATAGTATTTTTGGGACACTTTGGATATTACATCGTTTATATATTATATATAATTTATGTCAATTTAATTTAGTAATGTGTTGTCACTCACGGATTCACCTGATTGCACTGTGTATATGAATGTGGATGAAGTTACATCCATTATAGCTCTCCTTTATATATTCAGTTTAAAGCACATAGTTCACGTAGTGATTTACCCTTTTCATTTGTGTTTGTGTTTGCATATATATTGATGGTTATTTATACACCATATATAAAAAAAACAGCAACACATCCCATATAATTTTATTAGATCAGTTTTGATTTTATTTCATATACACTTTTTGTTTGTACAAACCTGTAGACTCATTGTGTGTTCCCTACACACGGATTTCTGTCCAAATACACCGTGAAAACTTATAGCGCTGCACTACTGATTAATTAACCCTTGAGGCACCCAAGTCTGAGTCTCAGCAGCTTGTAGTTTTACCCGGTTTTCGCCTTTACTTTCTTTCTTCCATCAGCACAGAATATCTGTTCATTTATACGAATACTTACCTATACTTTTGGGCATTGTTCCACCTAGACAAGGATTTCCCTGTTTCAGAACACACTATCTCAAAGAGATCCTGAGATGATGAGGGCATCCTCCCTTGCTGCTCCAGTCCAGGCAGTTGCAGTCATCTTGTGGCGGGAGGGAACAGACGTCAGGTCACCAGTCAGAAGAGTCCAGGAACAAGCCAGAGTCAGAAACTGTCATGTGAGAGGGTACCAATACAGTAGGCAGAGACAAAGCCAGGGATGGTCTGGGCCAGCAATTATAACATTGGAAGAGGAAGGGGATTAAGAGTACAGGGAGGAGAAGGTGTAGGATGAGGGGGTAGAGAACGAGGAAGAAGTAAAGGCATAAGGGGAGGAGGGGTAAAGGGAAGAGGAGGTGGATGAGGAGAAGGGAAGGAAGTGTCACATTAGCAATCAGGGGAATAACTAGAAATCACAGGGCCCCATAGCAAAATTTTGCATGGGGCTCTGTGACTTCTAGTTATGCCCCTTGAAGAGCCCTCCTGAGGTCCCACACAGCCCACTCAAGAGTGACCCTGCAGAGCCCAGCATAGGCTTTCAATGCTGGGCTCTGCAGGGTCTCAGGTGGGCTGAACACACCCTTGCAGGCCTCTTACCTGTCAGCCCTGATCCGCTGTCAGCCTTCTCCATTGCCTGGCCTCTTCCTCCTCTTCCACCGCCGGCGGGCCCCGCCTCCTCCTCCACTGCCGCTGCCGGGCCCTGGCCTTCTCCACCGCAGCTGCTGGCTGTCACTGATTCAGGAGCATCTGTGAGGAGGAATGCGCTGCTGCACAGATCACTGACAGATTGTCAGTGATATGGACAGCGGCGCATTATTCCTCACAGCCACTAGTGACAGACTGCAGCCTACGATGCCATAGTGACCCAGGCGGCCCACATGGGATTAGGGGGACCCCTTTGTTCCTTGTCCTGACTGTGCCCCCTGTGCCCTGGGCCCCATAGCGGTCGCTGTGGCGATAGTTCCGCCAGTGTTAGCAAGGCTTGCTTGCCTGTCTTTTTTTTTTTAGCAGGCCTAATTTGGAGAAGGGCAGCAAGCTTATGGCTGTAGAATTACTTGTCTAATTTTTGCTGCTGCTTGCCCTTCCCCTCTTGTCCATTTAAATAGACTCACAGGAAAAGGTCAACAAGGACTGAAGTGGGATTGAGATAAGTATCCCACCAAATGTGGCTGCCCCTTTCAGCATGTTTTTTACCCAGTTTGCATTGCGTTCCCTGCCTGTGTTTGCTTGACTAAGGCAGGTGCATCCTTACAAGAAAAAATAAACATTTACATCAAAATAATTATAAATATATAAATTAAATAAATAAATGTGTAAAAAAATGTAGGCTGGGAATATTTTATTGCCGAGGCGTACAAGCCATGAACTTTGCGATATACTGTATATGGGAGAAGTTGCAGTGAATGTTTTCTAAAGTTAAACAAAAGAAAGGATCCTTGCTGCAAACTTTACTCTGGTTCCCAAGTGGATATACCAGTGGGTGCTCGAAATGACTGCAGATGGCGTCGCCACATGCAGATAGTTGAAGAATGCATATGAGGGACAGCATTCTTCAATAAATGAACACTTAAACTGCTGTAACTATCACTTTGGTGTGCTGGTGACGTTCTTCAACTTTCTTCAACTGTTTTCTAGAGTGATCACATCAAAACCTTTGTGATAGACTTTAAACAGTAGTGCCAGGTTTGATAAAGAGACATATTAGTTCCTCCTGTCACTGTACCACGAGCACTGTGCTATTATCTTTTGCTTAACCACCATTTTATACAACTCATCAAATACAACAGACTACAGGTGGTTGGATTCCTCTGCAGCCTGCCACAAACAGAACACAACATACCTGCTATGACAGTAGAGGTCAGCCTCCAGACTGACTCACTCATGTTTGAGCATTAAAGGAAAATGTATAGAAGTGAAGAAGACAAAAAGATTAAGGGCAGTTGTTGGTAGAGGTATTGCAGTATTGGAGGAAATAGTGGAGGAGGGGGAGGTGGTGGAGGAGGAGATGGAGGAAGAGGAAGATGTAGAGGAGAAAGTGAAGGAGGAAAAGGAGGTGGTGGAGGAGGAGGACCAAGATGACAGATCAGGTAATCTTGTGGAGGTAATGCTCACAGCTACCTCCACACACTGCACCTCTAACTCTGATTTTACTCCTGCCTTGTTTTTTCTTTTTTTTGCGCAGTTAGGATTTAAAGGGGTTCTAAAGCCTCCTATTTGTGCCTATATCTACTGTTGGCAAAAAGTAAAAAAAAAAAAACAGCTTTAACAGAATTGTAGATGTGCCTGGCATGTGTGCAGCCCAACCATCACATCAATTCCCAAAAATATTGAAAAAAAAAAAAATATGAATACACATGAAAAAAAAAAATTGCATAAGTAAAAAAAAAACAATTGTGGCTAGGAATCTGCCATTCCAGAGCAACCCAGGCCATCAAATTCCCACTGTATTATATGGAAGGGGTTGCAGTGTAAATAGCTGGGGATACAGTGGGGTTCTGATGGGTGCTTGTGAGCTGCAATGTCCAGCCACTGTACAGTATTTGTGGCTATTGTCTCTGAAATCATACACTCTAATGTTTATTTCAAGATAAAACCTGCCTTGTCTCACCCTCCTATATCACAACCCTTAAAAACTGCTTACATACTGTTTGCTAATCATTTGTAATAATAATTCAGTGGCAAGTCATTTTTATTGCAAGATAAACCTGCCTTGTCCCTTACTCATGGTTTGGGACCATGAGTAAGGGACAAGGCAGTGCTCACGAATTGTCCTGTCACTGGCCAATTTCTATCAAACACATATTTGATGTCTATATTTTAAACATTAATTGGGTATACAGGGATGGATGAAGGAAATTCAGTAAATGTAGTGTTGTGGTTTTGAAGTGTTTTTGTGCACTCTGTTTTGATATTTTATTAAACCTTTAAGAGCAAACTTTAGCATTTAGATCTGTTGAGGCTGCTAGTTCCACTGTTTAATTCAGGCCTATCATCACTGGATAGAAAAAAATATTAGGTGCTGCAGCCAAAACTATCTAAAAACATTTTTTCCCCCAAGTTGAGATGAATCAGATTTGAGTGTTGCTTTATTTAAGTGTAAGTTGCATTTAAAAAAAAATACTCCGCTCCCCATGCTCTTTTTGCATAGACTTCATTGGGGTCTGATGCTAACTTCAGTTTCGCAGGTTTAAAGGATTTGACCAACCCCTCCACAAATCAAACCCAGGCAGATTTGCTCATCCCAATCAGAGATTAAAAAGAAAAGAAAAAAAGACTATAAGACCAATTAAGGACAATATAATGGATACATAGTCTGATGAAGTGTTGGATTATAGAAAGGGTATTTACGAACCCTTGTGTGGGTAACTTTGATCAACAAGTGTTACAGAGGGAGTCCAAATGGATTTGAAAATTGGAAGCAACCAATTCCCCAGGACTGAATGATAGATTTAGGTTTAGTGCTTTCTTGGAATATACAGTATATAGATTGAGGATCATATTAGGTATTGTAATGTGATCATTGAGGGTATTTTCACTGTACAAAGTTATATTAAATATTATTACATGATCATTGGCGAATCACAAAGGTACCTATAAGGTATATAACATATTATTAATATTATTTTTTACTTTTTTTGACACAATACATTTATTAATTGTTTAAAAGTTATTATTAAAATAACAACAGAGCTACCATGTATGTCAATATATTATTCTGAAGTATTCTTAACTTTAGGAATTAACATGATGTAGATGTATACTGTAAGTAAGGAAATAGTGATTCTGTCACATGCACCAAAAGATGAATGGGGGAGAAATGATAAGTGTTAGGTGGCACAATTGGCCAGCTAAGAACATTGATACACAAGTGTCGGTGAGATGTGGAGAGGGGAGGAGTTATCCCACCAATACATCTGCGCCTGTGTGGCCACATGGTATTTGAGCACATGTGCACCTCCAACATAACAGGTTGAAGACACGCTAAGGGTCATTGCAACGTGGCCTGGTTCTTGATCAGAGGAGTTGGAGCAGTGGCCCTCCCACTGTGTCAGTATTGTCGCAGATCAGCATTGCATCTGATTTGTTACTTGTAGTTTTACTAACTTGTGTGTTACAGATCTGCAGCTAGCTGTTCTGTTGCTTGTAGTTCCACTACATGCGCTTTATTCCTACCTTGATCTTGCACTAGTCTGGCAGCTTTAGGCATCACCTAATCTCATCTGCTGATTCTCAGGCAGCTTCTCAGCCAATCAAGTGCTGTCAGCTTGTGGCCAACCCAGTGGTTCTTTGTTGCTTATCCGTGTACCAACCTTTGGCTTGTCCCTGAAAATCCTAGTCTGCTGCCTGCCCTGACCTTCGGTTTGTTCCCTGGTATCTGTGTCTGCGGCCTGCCCTGACCTTAGGTTTGTCTCCCATATCCATGTCCGCAGACTGCACTGAACTCTGGCTTTATCTACCATCATCCGCTGTTAGCAGAAAAGGGTGGACCTAGGGGTCGTGAACTGCAGCACGCAGCGCACTCCATCTCCACCATCAGGAGCTCTGGTAAATGCCTGCTGGCCCTTAGAACTCTTGCCCTGGGAAATCCTCCACTAATTATTCTGTGTTGCAGTATTCCACTTCGTCCAGACCTTCAGTCATCTTCTGACAAGCCCAGCTCCCAGTCGGCATACACTACCCACACCTTTTTCACCACCTTAGGTGTTCCAAGAATGTATCTAGGGTCCACATCCTCGAGTCCTGACACACTGTCTCTCCCTGCCATTTACCCTTTTTAAGATGGACCCAGCAGGAAGGAAGTGGAGCCGCACCTCCAATGCAGTGTGCATCGAAACAGGCCAGGTTTTTGACTAGCACCCATCAATACTCCATACCATTTCTGTATGGAGAAACTCCACAGGAAGGAGATACCATGAGTATACTGCTATACTTAGAACTTGCTGCTGCAATTGGTTGGACTGAATGTGATCTTGGGAACACCTTAATATTTGAACTTTATAGCTAATTTGATTGCGATTTGTGTTTTTCAAATTAATAGGACATCACAACATTTACATTGGACATAAGGCACCCACTGACAGACAATGGAGGGTGTGGCTGACGCGTTTCTAACAAATTAGTTGCATCACTGCCTCAGTCATACTAAGACGCATTTTGACAGATACAAAGTGTTATGCTCTACCCCTTTGGAGAGGAACCTTTGGAAGTAATGAAATCCTAGCACATATCTGATGAAACTTTGTTAATATAGCACAAGTCTGTTTTTAGAATTTGTATACAGACATTGAGTGGAAACTTTAAAGCTTTACTGTTCCCAAATACTCCAGCTTTACCAGCGAATCTATAATTTATGTATACAGTACTTCATATAGCAGGTTTTTCCAGCACTCTTACAGCAAAAAATATTTATGTGGATGGAAATAACATTTCACTGCTGCATTCAGTAAGCTCAGCAAAATCTTTGGAACAGTATACATATCTGTGGATGAAATTACTATTTGACAGTTATGTGCCCTGTCGTTGTGGAGTTTGGGATATATATGGTGATTTTAATAATGTTCCATGGTTTTTAAATGTTTAAATGTCTTTGTGTCAATACATTTTGTAGTTTGTAACACACATGGTGGCTAGCAATTTTTGATATTTGATTTGGTTTTGAGGTTCCTATAGTTCAGTAAGCAGGTAATTTTCTTTGTTGGTTTATTGTATTTGTAAGTGTAAGACTTAAAAAAATCAATTACGCTTCCAAAATATGTTTAATTTATTTTGATTGATTGGTGTCTTTCCAATGTCACCCAGCTCCCCTTGCTTTTTTGCCAATAGCTTTTCTATTAGCCCTAACCTCCCTGGCGGTCTGATTATTTAATTTTTTTTTCCTTTTTTGTTTCTATTTTTTTTCCAGTTCTTTTTCTTTTCGGTTTTTACTTTCAAATCAAAGCCAATTTCCTGTTCAGCTATGTTATCCTAGATCATGGGTAGCCTAACTGTGGCCCTCCAGCTGCGGTGGAACTACGAATCCCATGAAGCTTTGCAAGATTCTCACAGACTTGACTTCCGGAGAGAGATTCCCCAAACTCTTCACCCTTTTGTGAATAACCCTGTTAGTGTCAAGATTCACCATCAGGTTTCATGGATTTTAAGCTGGATTTGATAAATTCCTCCACAATTTGAACCCAAGAAGATTTGCTCATCCCAAACAGATGTGGTGATTAAAGAAAAAAAAAAACAAGAAAAAAACAGGAGGGCCAGACTTGATGGACCACTTTTTCTGCCATTATTCTTCTATGTTTCTTTGAATTGGGTGTTGTTTTTAATTTCAGCAAAGCCTTTATTACACTTCCATATAATGATCTCATAAACAGTTGGAAAACCTGGGACGCAAAGCTCACATTTTCTCAAAGGAAGGGGGAATGTCTTTGCTGGCGGGGATGTTCTTGTGGGGAGGAGCTCTTTGCTTGGGGGGAGGGGTCGTTGTGAGGGTTGTTGAAGGGAAAGGGGTTAGCTTGACAAGGGAAATGGGTATTGTTGCTTTTTGGATTTTTTACTATATTAGAAACTTTGCTGGGGGGTTTGCTTAAGGGAGAGGGTGTTTTTCTGGGTGGGTTTGATTGAGGTCGAGGGGTTTGCTTTTGGGGCATTTACTGAAGGGTTACAAATGGGAAGCTTTGAGGTAAGGATTTTTGATGGGTGGGATTTTTGCTTGAAGATAACTCGGAGAGTTTTTTGAGTGTAGAGGAAGGTTTGCATCTGTTGAAGGGGGGTGGGCACCCTTGCCCCCCTTTCCTGCTCTGTCAGGCTGCTGCTTGGATTAAGGGTTTGGCAAGTCATTTTTTTGGGGCGTTGGGGGTCCCCCCTAAAATCACTTACCAGATCCTTGATCCGAGCAGCAGACCTAAAGTGGAAAAAAGAAAATAGCACTGTGCTTCAAACTCAAAAATTATATTCCTAAAATGTGAAAAAAATAGTATAAAATGTGAAATTGTCACAAAGGGATACACAATTTTGTCTCATACACAACACCTGTGCCTGTGCTGATGATAGTAAAAAAACTCTAGGTCTAATGGTCTAGACACTATAAACAACGCCCTTCTGACGAAGCCCCAGTGGGGGGTGAAACGCGTCATAGGCGTGGGCTAGGTGTTTTGTGTGTGACTGCTACGGCTGAGGCCGCCCTGACTCCGTCACGTTTAACAAACAACCAGAGGACTTGATTGGAGATATCACAGAGTTTCGGATTTGGAGAAATTATTTCCTTTACCAATTTTCAGTTTACATTCACATTTATATACTATTGGATCCAGCCACATAGGATCTTTCTTTGGATTGAAGCACAACCAGGAAACAAATCGAAAAAGCTGTTCAGTAAAGGCCTTCTTATGCAGCAAACAGAAGAGCCGAGATAGAGTTGTTATCTCCTGAACCTACTGCACCTTATACAGATATTCGTTATCCTGGACAAGCTAACCAGGATCTCCATTTCAGAAAAAAACAGCATTCCTCAGCAGGATTTTAATCTCCATTGGAGCAAGTGACCCGCTAATATCTTCTTTGCATTTTGGAGAAAACCACCACTACAGATAAGCATGTGTTCAGCAAAGGCATATATCTGTGGCTGGGAGTAAAAGCAGAGATGAGGCTAGAGATCTCCTAAATTATCTGCATATCAAGCCGAAATTCATTTATATCCATGGTAAAACCACTCTGATCCTCTTACTTTGTTCTATGGGCGAACATACACAGTACTGTGAGTGAAATCCCTCCATTTTTTCTACACGTATGATATATATTTTTTCATGTTGACTGTTTCTTTTTGCATTTTTCCATACACGTGTATGACGAGATCTTATATCTTCATAAAGTCGAGTTTTTCAGGGTGTGCCCCTTACCAATGTTTATCCACACGCATTTTTCTTATTTATCAGCCGTATGCAGCCACTTATATGTTTGTTGATGTTTTTTTATATGGATTTTTTGATATATGTGCAATTTGAAATATATATTTAATACATAATTTTCTACGACTAATATAAAGTGTATGGTCAAAACATTTTGAAACAGTGGTGGGATCCCCTTTTTCGGGGAAAATCGTTTTTGTAGACACTATAAACCATAGTAAACATGGGGGAAAAAAAAACAAAAAACGTGCTAGTACATGTCATAAAATGTGTACATATAGAAAATCCTGTGTTAAATCTCACAAGTGATGTATAACTCCCACCTAATCTACATAACCACATGTGAAGTTCATTACTTCTGGATACAATAAAGTCCTTGAAATATGTGAGGATATATCTTCCTGCTTTTATAATCAACACCAACGTCCGTGAATGCAAAAACAATTCGTGAATCAGTGCTCTCCAGTCTCCACCGTGCTCAAAGATAAGATCTGGCCGCACTCACCGACTCCTATTGCTCACCATATTTCAGATGAACAATTAGCGCTTTTTTGATATATAGAACCAATTTCTCACCTTTGTTTTTAATCCGACAATAAATTGGGGTAGATTCCTCCCAACTCTGGCTTATCTTTCAAAAATCGTGTAAAACTATTCCTCCATCTTCCACCTTCTCTTGTGCTCAGAGAGAGAAAAAAAGGCTTCCCATAGTGTAGTATGTCAGAATAAATTTATTTAAAACAATTAAAATGCACTTACAATTAAAATAAGGCATTTGCGCATGGACTGTGTCCACTGGAGCTCCTGTCTCTATGATTGCAATGCTCGCATAGATCCGCCCACCTGATGCATTTCGTCACTATTGACTTCCTCTGAGGCGACGGTCTAGCTCCACTGTCTGCTCGTCACAGACGAGTGGACGAGTGGATTTTTCGAGCCCTGTATATATATATATATATAAATATAAAATGTTGTGTTTTTATAATGATGACTTCCTATCATTGACACCTTAAAGTTCCCACTATTATTCTCTCTATATAAATAAGGGTTAATAATGGGTTAAATATGAAAGCATTTTATTTTAAATCAAAAACAAAAAAGAACACTTTTTATTTAATTGGTAATGTTGCTTTAACGAATGTCATTTACAGATATGCAAGGTCACCCATACATATGAGTGAAATAGTAAATATTGTCAATTTCTACTTTTTCTTAGTTCTACTTGAATCATTGTTCTGTGGATATTTATCCTACCCAGCCTGCCAAGAGGTGCACTCTGGGGGAAGGTGATACATGTTTGGAGTAACATTCCAGAATGTTCTTTCCACTTTTTGGGCTTCGTGCCAGACACTAAACTAAAAAGTTTACTGGTATTGCTAAAAGTGAGCTGTAAGAATGCTCCAACATAAAAATTGTAATGGATGTCCTGCAACAAGCACATGAATAGAAATCACATTTAATCCTTTTTATTTACCTCACTCTTTCATTACAATATATGTGGGAACAGGTTTCAACAAAAAAGAAACTTCAGCGAAAACTCATATCTACAGTAGTCAGTCTTTTAAGAGTAGGGAATATTAACCTGTGCAAATCAAGCAGATAGAAGTATTTGAGACTTGAATAATGAATCATATAATATTCAATAAACGTCAGTTGTACCACTGTTACAAGGAGATCCAGTTTGGCACCTTTTGAATCACTTCCAGATAAATGACACTTGTTCTGTCTGTACAATCAAAATCCAACCACACAGCAATAGACTTCTGAGAACACTTAAAATCACTCAGGTGTCTTTAAAAAAGATCTGCAGCTTTGCTATGGGCATGTGTTCTAGAAAGGACTCCTTCAACTGTCACAGATTCTGATCTTTTGCTCCCCTCTTCTCAGGGGTCTTCTCTTGCACTCTATAACAGACAGGTCTCTGCCCCTGAGCTGCACAGCCTGCAACAGCTCCAAGACAAGCCCACACTGCAATCAGTCCCCAGACTACGTCCTACTGCCCCAGAAAGTACTGAGAATGTCCTGTGCTTTCTCAGAGGGGAAAGTGTGTCCCACCTTGACCATCCCTGGCCACTACTGCTACTGCAATACCTTCTTACAAGTTGATGTGACCAGGGGCGTATTTGCCACGAGGCAAACAAGGTGTTTGCCTGGAGCGGCACTTTCCCCCCTGCAAAGAGGAAAGCCGGCGACGGGTGGACAAAATCGGGCAGCCTGGGCTGAGCATCCTCCCATAGAGAAGAACAGGCTGCTGCGTAAAATCACACACAACACCTGTCCTTCCCGGGAATGGCCCGTTACGACCATGCACGCCGCATGGATCTGTACAGGGCGGCTCTAAGCAGTGTGAATGAGGCCCAATAGCGCAGCCTGTCAGAAGCTGCATCCAGCAACATGACAGGTTATGTAAAATGTCTTGAACAGGCATCGGTGGGACAAATTTAGATGGTGGAGTGCCGAATTTCGTGGTGTATTTAGGTTTCGCAGCACGAAACCTTAATACACAACTGGATGTGACAAGAAGATGTTGTACAGAAAGGTTACTGCTGTGTTTTCGAATATCCTGGTCCCTCACTCTCCCTTGAGTGCTCAGCAAGAAATCTACAAAAACCCTGTTAAAGTGACTAGAACCCATCTGTTTTACACACCAAAGATCCAGCCCTGAAATTGAAATGTGGATGGGAGTTTAATGTAAGTAAGAGGACTGAGGCTTTCAGAGTGTATATCTAGTAGGTCACTTGGGGATCATCTTAAATGACCCTGGGGGAAGTAGTATTACACTGGGGAATCAAGAGCTTTAGCATCCCTCAAAAAAACCTAAAACATCATAATAACTAATTTTCAAAGGCATACTATTGCCAAAACAAATAGTAAAATATCTGAAAATTATGGAAATATCTGGAAATTGTTTTACTCTAGGTTAAAAACGTAGCACAGTAAATGGTTCTTTCTTTATCCCTTTCAGCAAAAGCACTTTTGTTTTCCACCAGGAATAAAACAGACATTGCCCAGCAAAGTGTTTATAAGCCTTTAAAGCTCGCATATTGAAAGTGAATAAGTGCCCCCATTTTTCTTATTCTTTACACTTCTATTGATAAGCCACATAGGTAACCATGCCATTCTTATGCATTATATTTCATTACTCTAATTTAATTTTCTACTGCCCATTGCTCATTTTGTCTGCCCACTTTCCACTTTCGGAGATTTAGATTTGTTTGTTTTTTTGGAAGAACAAGAAGCACTGTCGCCTAATGCCTTTCATACTGCGTTAAGCACTTAATCATTTCTATATGCATTTACTAGCAGGCTGTATAAAATGCTGAACATGCACCATGACTGCATTTAAGCAGGTTATTGTTTCACCTACTACCATGTGTTTTGCTTGAGTTAAAGCTATTATGATTTGTTAATCTTATATGTTGCTGCCCTTTCTTCTCATAATTTATATGTTCTTTTTAATGGGCGCTGTTTTAAGCTGTGTCCTGGCAGAAACTGAATGTAGTCTTGCTGGAGGCTTGGCCACACACAGACAGAACTGTTATTCCATACAGATCACTTCTCCCTACTTTTATCAGCTAAGCCCAAGTTACTGTATGACTCACTGGCACATTGGCACATTAGGGATCCCCACTATTTTCAACTCTGCAGGTGTGAATTGTTTGGTTTAAATAGGATCCTCAGGCTAGCCCAATAAGATGGTTACAGTTAGATGTCCTTTTAAAACTGTATTTATCTCACCAAGAGGCTTTAAAAAGGCATTCTTATGATGTTGCTTGGAAGGTGTCACACTGTTTTTCTTTAAGTAGATGTCATATTTCAAAATGACACTAGGTGGCACTACAACCCTTACCAAATGTTTAATGCATATGACAGAAGTCCTAAAAGATTCATCTTTTGTAACAGATACATTTTTTGTGCTTTTAAGTTGGCCAGATATCTCTGTTAACGTTGCTGGTCTCTTTTTCCTGCACAATAACAATCTAAATCTATTGAAAGGGGCTCAAACACTTGCCTGTTTTAAATAACATTTTTGGACATCAACAGTTATGTGCTGCATGGCTTTTAAAATGTATTTATTTTTCAGTGTGAATTTGGTGAAACAGATTTTCAGTCCAAATAGCATCTGTTATTACATGTGGCCCAAATACAATTCTGTTCACCAGTCAACATTTTATATAAAAAATTTATTTTTCTTCTTGAAATGCTGTGGGAACGAGTATTTTAATCGAATATACTGTATGGTGTTTTCTATACAGGATATCTGCTTTATTATGTACAGGAACAGTTAGGCTCCTTATTCATTCTTCACATTTACATTTTTAGCCACCAGCGGTTAAGGCTCCTTTTTCATGCTTACCAATTTATACTCAATTGTTGAAAAAAAAGCCTGTTAACAGAACTGAATGCCTCATTCACACGAGAAACAGCCGGCACATACAGTGCTGAGTGCACGGCCGTATCGGGCAGCTCCCAGGAAGGACAGGTGCTGCGTGTGATTAGTACGCAGCCCCTGTGCTTCTCTATGGGACTATGTGGCCGTACACCGCCCTACGCTCACCCGCCCTGCACGACTGTGTGGGTGTCCGAACTCGTATGCTGATAGGAGTGATCCTGTCTGCATCCGAGCCGGGACATCCGCACCCGTACGGTTGTGCAGGAGGGAAAGCGTAGGGCGGCATATGGCCGCGTAGTCCCATAGAGAAAGATAGGGGCTGCGTGCTAATCACACGCAGCACCTGTCCTTCCCGGCAGCTGCACAATACGGTGGTGCACGCAGCACGGAGCTGTACGTGCCAGCCGTTTCTCGCATGAATGAGGCCTAATAGCTTAAACTCAAATGTACACACAGCTTAATGAGTCCAAGGAGCTATTTATTTTCCCTACTACCCCTTGTCTGATTTAGTCTAACAGGGATGCATGGAAAGTCTTCTCTAATCTCTGTTTAGAAACCACACTGCTCATGGGAATACTTGGTGTTAAAGTGACTCTGTTGCTATTTTATTTAAAAATAAGCACTCCCTGCCAAAAAAAACCCCAAAACAAATTTTTTTATTATTTACCTTTCCTGCCGCAGATATATGCTTGCTGCAGAGGTTTCTGCATCTGACGCTTTCTGGTGTGTTGGATGTCAGGTCCCCCAGTGTGCTCTGTGATTCCTTCCACTAGACCCTACTTCATTACCTTGTTCCATATTGACATAATGACTGGTGGAAGGAACCAAATAGAGCAATGGGAGACAGAATGTCATCAGAAGATTCTTCAGCAAGCCAACCTCTTAAAGAAGGTGTAGTTCAGTGGTGGAGGGTTAAATATTAAAGGTGGACTCTTGGCAGATATAAAAACACAAATAAATGCAGCTCTTTAACCATTAGTACACCATTAAATGTGTTTGTTAGATTAAGCCGTGCAAGTACTTTAATTTGACCTGCTATCAGTCTCTTGTAGTAGAAGTTGAAGGAGTTCATGTACTGACAAGAAGTGAGAAGGAAAAGAGAGATTATCTCATCACTGTGCTGCTTCTTCTTGCTCCATCCAATAACAGGCTGGGGCAGGTTCAGGGCTCAGGAAATGGGTTGAATGGAAATAAGTTAAATGATGCTGGTCATCAGATTGAGAACATCTGGTGGCATATAAAAGTTTTGATTTCAGGATTGCAGGTGAATATTGCAACACAAGCTGATTTTCTTAATTGATTTTATAATTCATTTTAATAATATTTCAACTATAATATTTAATAATAGAATTCAACTTTAATGTTTTTCTTTGCAAGGAGTGTATTTTATGTTGACTTTCTATAATAGTGACAGGGTCGCTTTAAGTGTTTTTCTAAAAAATAAAGCTTTTAATAAAATATTGGTTTAAAACTTGTTAGAGATTGCAGTTGATCAGTTTTCTTATTGATATATAAGAGCTGTGTTTGCTTACTTTGTTTTTTTTACATGCATGCTCAAGAGTTGTCAGCTTGATCCTGACTTCACTATTTATTTAATCACTGAGCAGAAACAGCCCTACAATAAATGTGTTTTGGACTACCATCCTGGATGCTTCTTCCAGGTCAGTGCCTCATTAGGTAGGGAAACACAAATCAGACTGCTGGTCCAAGGACTTGTATTTTGAAAGCCAAGTAAGCAATGTCCCCTATACTTCTATCTTCTACAGGCCCTTTTAAATGAATATGTAAAAGCATACCATCTGCAGGCTCGAAAATGTTCAGATTGCGATAGTTTCTTCTTGTGAGAAGTTCCTCCTCTCTTTCCTGGTTCTTCCCCTCTCCTTTTCATAGACCTATACTTCAATGCATGCCCAGCTCCGCAGTGTTATGACCGAGGAAGATTTGATCATGCCTAAAGGATTTAATCATACCTAATGAAACAGCACTTAAATCAAATGTAAACATACACTTTAGTGTCAATAAATAATTACAGTCTTTTTGCACTAAGAACACAATAATAGATAAAGTGCTTATTTCAAAAATGTCTTTAAATATTGAGTGAAATTGATCCATCACAAGTGATGTGTGCCACAACATTTTACCACAGTGGCACCACACTCTGGTGCTCTGACAGTGCTCTTCCCTCCACCTCCAGAAAAATGACACAGATATGAAGGCCCTTAAATCGTAAAGCGCTCAAAAAACCTCCATAAGGTAATCCCCAACATAAGGACCAGACCTTTATCTAATTATAACTCTGATCATGGTATAGATGAGCAGATATTTTACTGCAAAGAGGCATGAACAAGCAAACTTATAGGGGGGAATTTATCAAAACTGGAGCAGGCAGAATCTGGCAACCAATCAGCTTCTCTTTTCAGTTTGTTTAGTTAAGATTTGAAAATGAAAGATAGTAGCTGATTGGATAGAATGCAAATCTGCTCCAGCTTTTGTCTGCTTCAGTTTTGATACATTCCCCCTATAGCGTATTACCTCTTAATAATATCACATAATGTCATGCTAGTTATGCTTTTGAGGCTTAATAATCATAATTATTATTATTATAATAATTAGGGCTGCACCTAAGTATGGGTACTGTGCCATGTGCCCTGATTACCAGGAAGTCGGGCGGCGGATCATGAAACGTTGCGCGGCTTCCTAATTGCCTAGGGAGTTAGTGTTCTATCGAAAGAACACCGGTTTCACTTGCCAAGGCTGTCTGGCTTCCTGGCCAATCAGGAAGCCGGATGACAACTTCCTGATTGGTCAGGAAGCCCGGCTGCCTAGTAACAAGTGAAGCCTGCGTCCTAGCAAATCAGGAAGCCAGCCTTACTTGATGCTAGGCAGCCTGGCTTCCTGACCAATCAGGAAGCCGGGAGGTGGGTCATTACTTGCTGCCCGGCTTCCTGATTAGTTAGGAAGCCAGGTTGCCAAGCAACAAGTGAATCATATATATATACACAGTATATACTGTATATATTACAAGTACAGTATATATTTTAAAATTGACTACTTTTATTTTCTCAGCAGCATTCAAGCCAAAAGCAACCCGTTTGTTTTTGTTTGATAATTAAACTATACACACAACTCAGAATTAATAAAATAGGAAAGTTGAATATTTAAATTGAAAATAATGGAAATTTAAAGGAAATGAAAAATGTTTAGTGGTATACAAAGAGTGTCTTTTAAATTGTGTTTCTAAAAATATGAATAGAACATCATTTTTGTATTATTATTTATTGATTTGGAGCCTCTGCAGACAGTACACTGTGTCTGTACAGTAGATGAATTAACTAGGTCCAACCTGCTGATATTACTTTGCACTCTTCTCTCAGATTGTCTGGTTCAAGCTGGCCAAGTTTACATTATTAATTTAATATATGGCACTCGGTATTGTATGCCGGAAAGAAACAAAAAAAAGTTTTTTTACATCAAAGGTAAATGTGACGTTTATGTATATGTGCTTCATAGACATTACATGCCCATCATCTGACACCTGTGATTTCAACAGGATTGGATGACATCAGTGGCTTAACAATCACCATAACGACCCAGGCGGCCGCTATGGGGCCCGGGGCACAGGGGGGCCCAGCCAGGACATCCCCCTGATGCTGTGCGGGCCACCTGGGTTGCTATGGCATCTCAGGCTGCGGTCTGTCACTGGCAGCTGTTCCTCCTCACGGCCGCTACTGAGTTGGTGACAACCAGCAGCTTCGGAGGAGGTGGCTGGGCCCATTGTCGGCAGCGATGGAGGAGGTGGGGCCCAGCAATGGAGGAGATGGGGCTTAGTGATGGGGAGGCGGGGCCCAGCGATCTAGGGGGTGGGGCCCAGTGACAGAGAAGGCGGACCCCCAAGCGATCGTGGAGGAGAAGGAGGCGGACAGAGGATCGGAGCAGACAGGTAAGAGGGCTTGGAAATAATGTAAAATCTGCGCTTATGGAAGGAGTGAAATATAAAAGCTGCTGCGCTATGGTTTGTAATAAGAGGGCTTGACCGCCCAGCTATGGCCCCGCAGAGCCCACCATAGAGAGTCTATGGTGGGTTCTGCAAGGTCACCCTCAGGTAGACTGTTTGGGTTATCAGGTGGGCTTAACTAGAAATCACAGGGCCCCATACAAAATTTTGCTATGGGGCCCTGTGATTTCTAGTTACGCCCCTGGATGACATCTTGTTGATATCCCAACAGTCTTTTTGTCCGCCACTATCAAAGAGAGAATGCTATTGACTGGTCTAGAAAATTTTGAGGATAGCTTATTGGTCCATCTCTTAGTGTAGTGATAAGACAACAAAGGCGTGTGACGTCACCTGACGCCACGCATGCATGGCGTCATGTAACGTCATGCTTCCTGCCTCCAAGATGGTGGCACGCATTCACAGAACACGCCGGTGGCCAACATGGCCGCCGCACATTCTCAAACAAATGATTATTATTATTATTATGTGCCTGAATACATTTTTCGTATATTCGGACATATAGTAATTCATTCATTTTACAAGTAGTCTAGATTCTGTGTTCTGTTTTCTATTTTTACTTTTCTAGATGCATTTACTTGAAAAAGGGATCGGCATGAAAACCTGACACTTTATTTTTATAGACTCTATTTTAGTTTGACATTTATTGTTTGCCTTCTGTTGTTTTATTTGATAAGAATACTTATTTTGTGCCTACAGGTTTAATACCTTTGAAGAAAAGTTTTATTTTTATCATACTTTTTAATATGTTTCTTTGTGGCTTAACAAAATAGGAGTCTTTAAATGGTGCGGATATTGGAAAAATTGGGTGTGGTTACGGGGTGTGGCCACTAAAGGGTGTGGCCACTGAGGGATGTGGTCACTGAGGGGCGCTGTAAAGCTTTCTCGCACAGGGCGCCTAAAGGCCTAAGGCCAGCCCTGGTTGTAGTAGTCAATGTGGGAAATTCTAGGGAATAGACTAGAATTTTGGTTTTGCGATAGGAAGGGCATACATTAAAAAATGATAATAGATGTGGCTGGATTTCTAGATGTTCTCGGTGTGAAAAATAAAAAGGAGCTAAGTCAGGATGACACCAAGGTAGCAAGGGTTTAATGGCAAGATAATTTACGATTAGAATGATATAAAAAACTGCCATGAAGGCACACAAAATAAGTTGGATTTCATCGAGGTTAAGCTTTAGATAGCTCTCATACTCTCTTTAGATAGCTCTCATAGCTCTCTTTTAGTAAGAGATTACTAAAAGAGGGCACATTGCATGTGAAGAGGCAGCTCTATCTATCCTCTGTGTACAGGTGGTATCTGAGGCCACATTACAGTATTTTGTTGAAGATGGCTGTTTAGATGGCAAAAAATATTAGGGCAAGAAGTGAACTGCGGAGAACTCTAACAGTTGGTTGTGGCAGAAAAAAGGGTACTGTTGAAAAGTAATTTGGAGAACTGGTCAGATATGTGTAAGGCAGACAGTGAGGGAGCATTGTTACATATGGAAAAAATGTGGAGAGTCTGAAGTAACAGAGAGTGGTCCACACTTTGAAATGCAGTGGAGAGATAAAAAAAAAAGAGAAACAAGGGAGGTCACTTTGTGAACTGGCTGTAAAGGGTATCATTGACCACTTTTGTCACTAGCTTTCTGATGAGTATGCAGGGTGAAACCAAGACTAAGACTAAAGTTTAGTACATTACAGACATGGTAATCAAGCATTTTGATGTGTTCAAGAGTTTAACAGCTTAGTCAAGTAGTCACACATTCACATGTTAAACCTAAGCTACAATCCGGAAGTAACATGAACAATAGCTTTACGACTGCATTAAACTTACTATGATTGCTTTGCAATTTTAGCCCCCAATAAGTACAGATTAAACTGCCCTACTTAAATGTTCATCGCTCATCCATTAGTAACATTAGAAGCATAATCAGAATAAACGCTTAAGTCACCATAGAGTTATTTGATAAACTGTGGCTGAGATAATGTATGGGAGTGATTGAATACAGTGCTTAATAGACCATGTGGGCTTCCTTTTGTTTTTCAGTAGACAAGACTAGGTTAACATGAAATGTCACGTATGCTCAGACAGCACTACTTTGTGAGATAAATGCACAGCAAAATTAGTGAAGCATTTGCAATGAGCCTTAGGATGTTTCTTATTTAATATTCAAATTATGCATTTTAGTTTTACATTAGAAAGTAAAACAAACTGAGAATGCCTTTAAGTTACATTAAAGTTCTGGCAGCAGAATCATGCAATTATGCAGGTTTTCAAATAATACAACTCATTACTTTTTCTTTTCTGCAAAAAATGGCTTTTCCACTGTGATCGAGTGCAATTTTAACAAAGCAATTGTTATTGTTTGGAATTTGGCAGACCTAGGTCATTTGTAGCATCTTTACAAACTTGTGATAGGGATAGCACAATATCTGTTATATGTTACATATTATTATTATTATACAGGATTTATATAGCGCCAACAGTTTGCGCAGCGCTTTACAATATAAGGAAGACATTACAATTACAATACAATTCAAGACAAGATGGTACATATAACTTTTTTTTTTAAATGGCTGTGTAATTTAAAGTGTCACTAAACATTCCAAGATAAAATACCATCATAAGTTAGCATAAATAATTACACCACTGCACTATGTCAAAATATTTTTGGTCTTTCAAAGGGTCTCTTGGCATGCCCCTGATGGAGTCCCCTTTTCTTAATTTTTTGTTTTGTGGGTAGGAGTAGTGCACTTAAATCTCAGTCATGTGCACTGTTCTCTCCAAGCTACAATTTTCAGTTTGTAATGTGCCCGCTGGTGGTACTTCACATGCACCCCCATTTTCCTTACTTTAGGCTGGTCACTCTAGGTGGTGCTGTGTGAGTGGTGATATTATGAATGGGTGTTTTCACTGTGAATTTACATACGGTGCTGGTTGTGTCAGCGCATATTCCTATATTTCATGTAGGGAGCGAGCAGAGGAGGGTGGCTATGTTCCCACATTTAATGGGACCATGCACCTTCATAAAGGAAGCTGGAGCAGTGTAAACTTCACATATTTTTCTCTATTTGCTGTACAACACTGCAATTGCAGTTAACACAGATGACAAATACTGAAGGTAATTAATATTTCTTGTTTGTTTTAGGATTAGTGGCATGCTAACATTTAGTTTCTTATAATATTATCTTATTATTTTTTTACCCTTGATACTTGGTACTCTTGATTTACTCTTTTTGACCAACCAACCACAGGTTTACATTTCTTCTAGTTTCTCTACTTGCAATACAGATCTACAAACCTGCTCAGTAATGCAAAAGGAAAAATAAAAAGCATGGTCACCCATAGCATTCATATGAAACTAATCTGACTCTGTGAGCCGGTGCACACCTAGGCGATTTATCGCGTGGTTTGAGTCGCGCGATATTGCGCAAAACACAGGTTCACATTGAAATCAATGTAGGCTGTTCACACCTTTGCGGTTTGTCACACGGACAAAATCGTCTCTTGCACGAAAAGGTACGGGAGCTATTTTCAGGTGGTTGTTGCGCAGCTTGGGTCCCATAGACATCTGTATGCATTGAAAAATGCGCGACAACCGGGCGGTTTACAAAGACCAGTCGCCCGATCGAAAACATGTGAAAACAGCTCAGCATCTGAATCACCTAGGTGTGAAGCTAGCCTTATGTTGCTCTTTTCCCTGCTTTATCGAATAAATTAGTGAAAACGCAATCTGTGAGTGTCAGTAAGTTAAAAAGCATTTACTATGTTAGGGCATGGTACAAAATAGTAGTATAATAGAAGTTTGCCAGACCCTCTGTATCATTTATCTCCATAAGTCATTAACATATTGGCTTTATACTAAAACATTTTCCCCAGGACACTATGAGAATGTGTCACCACTTGCAAAGTCCTATCGGCTCCCGCTTCCTTTAAGGTTAGCTTATTTGTGGATGACATGCTTCAGTATCTAACACACCTCATCATTACCCTCCCCATTTTATTTTCCATTCCTCAGAAGTTCTCTAAGATATGAGGAGTGACCAACCATAAACAAAAGCAAATACATGGCACCTAATATATCACTTCCGGATGCTATTATAACTTCGCTGAAATGCTCCTTTCATTTTAAGTGGCCTAATTCTCTCTTGGAATATCTGGGGATATGCTTGACTTATTTTCTTTTTAACATACAGTTTATCCTGCAAAATCTATTGTAGAAATATATCTTGGGGAGTGGGGAGTGACACAGGGTACCACATCCCAAACAGAATAGAATGATCAAATAAATAAAAAATGATGACTTTTTTAGGTACCAAATCGGGACACATATACTTTTTGATAAAACATTATTTATTATTAATGTACACAACAATATAGAAAAAATACACAAAGTTTCTAAAATAATGATGGATGACTCCTTCCTTATATGTATAAAGATGCCTCCCGATGGCCACATCCAATTATTACCTTTCAGCATACAGTATATAATCACTCTTTTCATTTATATCAAACCTCCCTTTTCATATGTATAGCACATTGTTTGGTTAAAGAGAATAGACAATCAGATGGGATATACTGAACACATTTCATGGATAGTGATCTACTTTGTCCATAGTTTTTGAGGCGCTACTTCAATAAAGATCAAATCCTAACAAACACAGAATATCAATATATGCAGACAGCAGTTTGGTAATCTTATCTGATACATTCATTACATCAGCATGGAGCCAACTCTCTGGAGATGTCTACTAAAAATCTACGAGGCGAACATCGGGCCACTAGTGGCAGACACCCTTTGAGCTAAACAACTGGCAAGTATCTATTATTTCAATATTATATTTTGTTATGTGTCAGTAAACCTTAAGTAAGATATTACTAAACCAATACTTTAAATTAATATATTATTACCTCACATGGACTGCTACATCACAATTGTCATACTTCGATCTGACAACAAGTGTGATAAACCAGTTATTTAACAATAGCATCTGCTTTTCCATAGTGAATAGATTAAAGTGTCTATGCTATCTTTGTGGATATAAATTCTGGGGTATGAATACATTATAAAATATGTACAACATTACAGAACAAATAGAGTTGAATGTGACCAACTATTACTAGCTATATCTCTAAAGTTGTAATAAATAATGGGCCAGAACATCATTGCATCCTGTACCAATGCAGATATCAAACTTGATGAAATATGAGTCATGTTTTGGAGCACCATTAAGTCAATAACATAGGTAGTTCAAGGTAGTTTCCCTTGTTATTGTCGAACATTATTGTCAACCTGTTGATAAGTCTTTTGAAATAAGTGGCTTTACGTCCTATACATCTGGGCTTCTTAATCGAAGATGTGCTTAGAAATGAGAAAAGTAGTTTGATTCATGTGACCTAAGATATTTGTTAATTGCATGTTGTCTGCTCAAATATATACAAAGAGTCCATCTAATATGAGACTCAGACCTGTTGCTGACTTTTATCAGAACACTTGTCTCTCTGTATGCTGGCTACAATAATAAACATTGGTAAAGACCCTTATACTCTCTCTCATTTGAGCATTAATTTGACAATTTCTATAAGAAAAATGATCACACTTTGCCAATACCCTGCTCTTTTTGATGGGTTTCATTCAGAGGGTGGATTGTAAAGATGGGGGAATAGGGAGGGGCAAGACATTTTATATACAAGGCTAAGTATTAATTAAGCAATACCACTTAAAGACAATAAAGTCATTAAATGAAGCATTTGGGTTGCCTGTAATGTTTCTATAATTGCTTACAATAAGTAAATATATAAATAGTCTAGATAAATATAGCATATTTACATAACAAATATTTATACAAAAAACAAACCATCCCCTAAAAATAAAAGTCTTTACTGGTATACCATTGAAATAAATGTAAAACTTAAACTAAAATAATATTGAATTGTACTGTAACCGAAGTGCTGCCTTAACTATTGGAGCTATATAAATCCTGTATTATAATAATAATAATAATTATAATAATAGTTATAATAATATTGATAAAAGACACTGAACTAAACAGGTAGAAGTCACTAAACACAGAGGGGTTGATTTACTAAAGTTCACTTTGCAAGGGAATTTGCACTTTGTATGGGAACTTTTCCATTAGCATAGTGAGGGAAGTGAAGCTCTGCTGACTTCCCTTATCCAATCAAGTGCAAGCAAAGGTACTGTACTTTTATTTTCTTTTGCACAGAATTGGTTATTCTTTGCAAAGTGAGTTTTCACCACATTCACTGAGCTAATTGACACTTTCTCTGCAAAGTGCAAATCCCTTGGAAAGTCAACAGTCTAGTTGCCTTTAGCAAATCAACCTCAGATTGTAATTGGGTGCTGACCTGAATATGGAGAAAGAGAAAAATGGGAGTGGGGCGGGAGAAAAAAAAAGGGAAAACAGAAAAAAAAGGGCGGGGTGACTGCAGATCAGAAAATCTTGCAGGGCATGAGAAATGAGAACGGGTGGCCCAGAGGTGAATTAAGATCTTTACCTTGAAAAGCTAATTTGTATTGTTTTAGACATAGTCTGACAATAATCAGCTTAACTAGAACCTAACTGGAATGGGCAATATCACCTATCTATGTACAGTATGTGTTATTAGCACCACTGATTTAACTTTCACCTTCACCATGTGGATGTCAAGCTCAGATGCCTATTGTCCACATTTGACAGAATGTTTTATAAATTGGTCAGACAAATATACATTTTTTATTCAGATAATGGTAGTAATGTTTGCCTCTCCTTACTTCTGCAGGTGCAATTAGTACTACTATACTGTAATCAAGACAACTGCTACTCCTTTTAGTCCTTTATGAGTACAAATACATTTGCTATTAATAACAAAACTAGCACAGAACACCCTATGTCATTAAACTGTATGGGTATATGTCTCATTATTAACCAATCCTTTGCAGTAAGGAGTTGGTTATACAATTATTTTTCCTGTGGCAGTTTGTATGACCCAACATCTAGGGTGTTGTAATGATGAGCGAATTCTAGAGTCCTTTAAATTTAGATGAGTGATACCCTAAGTATCTGGAAACTCGAGACGCTTATGTGGGCAAAGACTAATTGTAAATAGAAATAAATGCCTTGCAGCTGAGTAAATATTCATCAAAGGATACAGGCAATAGACAGCCCTGAAGAACTGCAATTACATAGGGAGTCATGGTTTTAAAAAAAACATGCTCTAATGTAATTCAAAACATTAATCACAACAAACCATGAATACCACCTGGAAATGAAAAGTGTAACTAAGATCACACTATATTGCTGATCTTTTGTCCTTAGATAAAATGAAGAGAAAGTTATTTAACCTAAGAAATGACTGCATGAATGTTCAAAGGCACAAACAAAACCCTTTCCTATTGTTCTGAAGCTCTCCTTGTGTGAATGGTGCAATCCAATAGCCAATTTTATGCTACCAAATTCTCATTTTTCTACTGTATATTGGAATTACTTTTTTTTCTACTTATTGTGGAATTCATGTATTGTGAATGGAATAGAAGGCACATTAATGAAGTTAAGATTTCTGAGAGTGATTTATGCATTGAAGCAGTATATTTAAAAGCGAGATGTTCAGGTAGCAAAGACAGTAGTATTGAACAACTCTACTGCTTAGTCGGATGTTTATCTGCTGACTGCAGAATAAGACAACTGAGGGTGTCCTTGATGTTCTAAACTCTTGTCCCCATGCCTGCAGTGGTCCCAGTAGTATACTGAGTGGGGTACAGCGTGTGATGTGCAAGTTGTATTTGAGGCAGGGGTGGAGAGCAGAGTGCCTGGAGATGTACTAAATTTGAAAGGCTGCTTCCATGGAAAGACTTTGGAAACTGTTGGCAGAGGTGGAACATTTACCAGTCCTGAAGACTTTAGGTTTGTGAGATGCCTTGACAGTGGAAGCAGGATTGAGGCAGAGACCATAGCCCGTACAGAGTAGAGTGTCTTCTGACAATTTAGGATAGGTATGTGTCAACTGACACTCTTGGTGTTTGAATCAATGAAATACAGAGAATTTTAGTATGTGCTAACTTCAGCCCTGGATTAACCATTTAAACTGTCTGTAAATCTTTTTATCTGCCATGTTTGACATTTTTCTGCAATGTTAAAAAGTTTTGCATTGCCATGATTGTAATGACATTGATGGCCAGCTCCCCCTAATGTCTGGGATGGAAATCTCTTCTATAATAATCACAGGATTGTGCCCAGATGCAAGTGGCCTGAGACCCCCTCATTTCACTCACAAAATACATATTAGTAAAGGCTCAATTTTTGGAGGTGAGCTCCACCCCCAGGATAGTGTCCTCAGTCCATAAACCAGTGGTCCCCAGTGCCCTCTACACAAACATCAGGGATCCCTTGTCCAAATTAACCTTCACAGAACTCGTGAGTGTAGACCTCAGCACTCGAGTTACCTTTTCCTTGAACAGTCTGGACATCCAAAATACAGTACCAATGCTTGCTGCAGGAACAGAGCCCTCTCAAATGCAAAGCATCTTGCTGACTTTACCTTCCCATCACACAACAGAATTATATCCAGTCAGGTTTGGATGAATATAATTACTTTTCTTCCACGTTTCAGAACAGGTGTATTTATACTGACATTGTCATTGACAGATCATGTTACTTTGGTTGCGCATAGGTGGACCTTTACCAACTAATTATGGAGGTTAATACTTTCACAAGGCACTATACTTAGAGCTCTTGAGACAGCGAGGGGAATTTATCAAAAGTGGAGCAGACAAAATCTAGAGTAGCTGTGCATGTCAACCTATCAGCTTCTCTCTTTCGTTTTCAAATCGTAACTGAGTAAACTGAAGAGAGAAGCTGATTGGTTGCTATGGGCAACTGCTCCAGAATCTGTCTGCTCCAGTTTTGATAAATTCCACCCCAGCATGAATTTTAGCTAATTGTGTTAGCGGATATCTAGCCACTTTGTGGATCAAATTTCTCACTTTTCCCTCTCTCTGTCATCTGTCACCCTTCCCCCTCCATCCTCATATAACCCATACTGTGGGAACTACAATGTATGGCATGGACAACTACATTTCCCACAATGCTATGCTTCTCTGTGGAAACTGATATCTCTTTCTGAGCTCTCTCCCCCAATTCAATAATATTTATAGTGGCAATGCCCCCTGGACAGTGCAGAGTGACCTGGAGAGGCATAGCTGGTGTGCAGTGATCTTGTAATAATGACTCACAGAGATGGGTCAGCTGCTTTACAGCCTACACAAGGCAATCTGATCCCCAGTGTCGGACTGAGATTCCTGTGGAGGAAATTATGAATTTGTAGGACTCAGGCCCACTTAAAAGTCCATAAAAAACCCCAGAAAGTAAGTCATAAAAATGTACACACATATTCATTATCACAGCACCTCTACATTACCACAATAAATTCTAATCACTTACAAAAGGTAGAAATTGGCTTGAAGTAATTGTAGCAGCAATAGTTACAATAAACACACATCCTCTCCAGGTAGAAGCTAAGGAGGTAAAGAACACTCTGGAAAGGTGACCCAAATATACATCATCTTCCCAAAACATATCTCAGAGCAAGGGCCCTCGGGAATTGGTTGGGTCAGGTACATATTTAAAGCATAGTGATTACCCTTCCCCCATTGATTACTTGAACCTACTTCACAGTAACAGGTAGAAACAATCAACCTACTGCTCTTAAAGAAGACCTGCAGACCTGAAGTCTACATAAAGCTCTTAGTTTGACATCTTTTCAAAGTGCTATTTAATTGTTCTTAAGTAGTTTTATAATACTTTTCACATATATTCATCTTCTGCTACACTTCTTGAAGCAACACGTCCACCTTTTCAGAAGAGTAAACAGTTTAGCAAAGGCTTACTCTTTCTATTTATGAAATAAATATAATAAATATTCACTTACATGTAAATATACATTTGTGTACTTCAATATTAAAGTGACATTAAACCCTCAGATTTTTTTACATAAAACAATACTGTAATGTGTGCCTTACTGTAATCCATGGTAGTTTCCCTTCTCTTTGCTGCTCTTCCTTTGAAATCCTTAAGCACAAAATTACATATACACACCTTGGGTTAGGATATGCTTTAAAGGAGAACTATTGGATGAGTGAAACTACACTCATCCCCACAGTTAGAGTCGGCTTGTGACACTGCAGTGGTCACAGGTCATCTCTATTGATTGAGAACTGAGCGATCGAATACTGCTGATCGCTTGGTTCACGATCTTCTCCCTGCAGAGAGCATTGACTGTCAGTCACCACTCCCCGCAGGGATTCCCCCTCTCCCCTCTCCGTTCCTCCAGTGCTGACTAGAGGAATAGACGGGGGAGGGAGTGAGAACAGCTGGCTCTGCCGTATAGGCACATTGTGTTTTGCAATATACAATATATAGTGAGGCACTGGTCGTTAGCATAGTGTGTATATATCACCTAGGTTTCTTACCTACACATGATATGGAAAAACAAACGTTTTGTTTTATCAGAATCTTAAAAGAGAAGTAAAGCCAAACTGTTTTGGGCTTTACTTCTCTTTTGGATCACAGGAGTACATTTACCAATCCACTTCTGTGTTAGCATACTTTACTAAGCTAGATGCTGACAGCACTGATCCACACCACAGCCATGAAGGATCTTGACCTTATTATCAGAATCCATCTGGCTCTCTAGAGCTGTTTCTGCCCCTACCTGTGTCTGTCTATCTAGCGAGTGCTGGAGGAACAGAGAGGGAAGGAGGAATCCCTGAGGGGAGCATGACTAAGTCACCCCTCTCTGCAGAAGGTTGACCACAAGCTGAGCGATCGGTAGTTACATGATCACTCAGCTCAGTGGCGGACCTAGGGAACAAAGGGCCCTGGTGCAAGATTATTTTTGCCCCCCCAAAAAACCCCCCCACAAACCCCCCTAACCCATATGCCTTTTAGCAACCACAAAAAAAGTTGGAAAAATGGCATTGCTGTATAAAGTACTGCTGAGATTTGTAGTGCTCTATAGAGGGTGCCATTCTGCATTGCTGAAATGCAGAATGGGACCTGTTATATAGAACTACAAATACCAGCTGTACTTTATACAGCAATGCCATCAATTCGGCTAAAAATAAATAAATAATGATTTTATTTATTAACTTACCTTCACCTCCTCTGGCTGTTTCCTGGTGGGGGAGGCTGCAGAAAACCACCCGTGTGTGTGTCCATCTCAGCGCGCCCGTGTACTCAGTACCCGTGTGATTGAATAGATACTGGGCCCCCTGTAGCGGTAGTTCCACCACTGACTCAGCTCTTGGTATAGAGCCGGCATGTGAGCATATTTTACTCTCCCAATACTTCTCCCTTAATGGCTTCTGCTCTGGGTCCTGGAGCCCGGATGCTTTGTAGAGCTCTGGGTAGGATAAAGCTTCCATTCCTAGGTCCACATCTTACCTGAAGTCAGATCTCATTTTTAGTCTCAGCTATAGACATCTGCAAAACTGTGTTTCTTTGCTGCCTTGCTGAATAAAAGTGCAGGCCAAACCTACCAGCATGAGGGCCTTTATATGGTGATACATCTACTGTATATAAAAACCATAGAGAAGAAGTCAAAGAGAGAACAATATTCATGCATAAAAACATGTAAATGAACATTACATGTTACTTTATTATTTTCCCCTTCTCAGTCTTCTTAATTTTTTTCTCTTATCTTTTCTTCTAGTCAATGAGTAATGCCAAGGAAAAGTTTTTAGAACTACAAATAGGTTTTTTGAAAGTGTGTTAAGAGTTGGAAACTTTTCCCTTTATATAGTATGAACATATGTTTGTAATTATAATGTATGTACATGGGGGCAGCCATATTTGCTTATTACATAGACAGGCACTGCTTCTAGTGATCCTCTTGTGTTGCTCAAAGTCTACCATGGGTCTGCCTGATTACAAATAGACTCTCTAAATCTTGCAATCACAATAAACAACCACAGTACTTTTGGTAGCCATAGCTCATGATCTTTGGGACAACATTTTGTTATTCATGGCAAGAAAGATACTTTTCTACTCTAGAAATAATGGGGGGAATTGATCAAAACTGGAGTGAGAAGTCGATTGGTTGCCATGCACAACTGCTCCAGATTTTGTCTGCTCCAGTTTTGATAAATCCCCCTCAGTTTGTTTAGGCAATGCTGCCATGTGCCCTGCTGATTTATGTAACATTTTACAATAATGAAAAAAATACTAAAGCGTTTGAAGATATGCATTCTTCTAGATCCAGAGGTTACAAGGTCTACAGGTGAAACTCAAATAATTAGAATATCGTGCAAAAGTAATTGCACTAAGTTCTGCAAAAGGGGCCCAAACCAAGTACTGAGTACATATGCATGCTTGTACTTTTCAGAGGTCCGATATTGTTCTATGTACAATCCTTGTTTTATTGATTGCATGTAATAATCTACTTTTTTGAGGTTGTGGATTTGGGGTTCTTGGGGTTTTCATGAGCTGTAAGCCATAATCATCACAATTATGACAAATCACGGCTTGAACTATCTTGCTTTGCATGTAATGAGTCTATCTCATATATTAGTTTCACCTTTTAAGTTGCATTAGTGAAATAAATGAACTTTGCACGATATTCTAATTATTCGAGTTTCACCTGTATGTTAAGAATAAAAGGGACATTGATGTTAGAAAATGACAAGTGAAGTGTGCATATTAGGTCAAATGAGGGGTTATCAGCACACTAAAATAGGACCTTGGTGTAATATAAAAGCTAAGAGAAGATTTCTTCTTGGATACTAAATAAAGGAATGTATGACTCACTGTAAGGAACTTCAGAAAAGTCATGTAGAGTCAGGAGCGGCCTTGGGATGTGGTATTAGGAAGGTCATTAGTTACTATGGTGAATGACGTTTGAGTTGAGAGTTGTGTGTACAGACAAATACTGTACTGTTCAAGTGAGCACAAAAATACCATTTTATACATTACAAAAATGTTGTATGTATGTTTTCAAAATTTTTCAAAATATTTATCAGTTAGTGGCTGGACTATAAATGTGTGAAATATGTGTTCAAAACAAATTATTAGAGACCTTTTATAAAGATACAAATGTACACATGGTTGAAAACTGGATTGATCTAAACCACTAAAGAATAGAAAAGCATATATGAGCCAAAACAGGAGCAAGCATTTCCATTCTGAAAGTTTGATTTTGGGTGGCATGGAGTAGGTTTCCACTCTACTTTAAAGTGCAGCTTTTTTCAATTTGGATAAAGTAAAGGAGGGGTTATAACCAGGGGCGTCCCAAACATGGTGTCGGGCACATGTTCATGACCGAGTGCCTGACTTTTCAGAGGGGGGGACACCCAAATGACTGTCAGTCATTTGGGTGTCACCCTCCAATGGTGTCACCTAGGTGTTGGACGCTCCCCCCTAGTGACGCCACTGCTTATAACTCCTGTCCTGTGCTGGTTGTAACTCCTTTTTTTTGCCATTAGTGTCCCATAGGGAAATTTCCTTTCACTTCATGTCTCATAGCTGCAACAGAAAGTGAGAGCAAAACCCCTAGTTGTTACCAGAGTCACCAGAACTATTGTTCTAATTGGAAAATGTCCCCTCTATTTCTGTTCTGGAAACAACTCAATGTTTTGGATTTTCTTTCCCTTTTACTCTTGCTGATATTTGTCACCAGGACAAATGTATAAATAGGCCCCTTTCACAGATTTTGGCTCTATCTTAGTAAATGACTGTATATGCATCCTATGATTGAGACAGAGACAATACTGAGACAATTTGACTAATAATTGCTGTTAAGTAGTGATGAGCCGAACAGGTCCGAGTTCGGTTCGAATTCAAACTTTAGAACATCCGAAAAGTTCAAATTCAAACTCGAACTTAATGCAAGTCTATGGGGGTAGAACTTTCAAAAACAATTGTCCCCTTTAAGAGGGCTTATATGCATGTTATTGGCCATAAAAGGTGTATGGGGATCCGGGTACTGCCCTGGGGAACAGGAATAAATGAAAAAAAAACTTTTGAAAAACACAATTTTTAAAGGAGCAGTGATTTTAACATCACTTAAAGGGCAACAATAAAAATGAAAAATTCCTTTAAATATCGTGCCGGGGGCTGGTCCCCTTAACCTGCCTGTAAAGTGGCACATCTGTACAATGTATTGAACCTGCTGCAGCCAAACTGACGTTTCTAAAGAAAAAAAATCACATATTTTTTTTAAAGCGTGCAGTTCCCCCTCCCAAACAATACCAGACCCTTTAGGTATGGTAGGGATGTTGGGAGGGACCAACATTTTTAACTCAAGCATGGGGTTCCCTACAAAAGTCATATCAGACCCTTAAGGTCTGGTAGGAATATTTAGGAGGGATCCAGTGTAAAAAAACAAAAAAAAAGTGTGTGGGATTCCCCCTTAAAGTCATACCAGGCCCTTAAGGGCAAAAAACATGGGGTCCCCCTAAAATTCCATATCAGACCCTTGATCTGAGCATAGGGCTGGCAGAGCCCCCCTCCCTCCCATACCAGGCCACATGCCCTTGGCACTGGGAGGGTGCTTTTCCAGGATCGCCCCTGGAAAAGCACCTTGTCCCTGAGCCAAGGGGGACAAGGGCCTCCTCCCCACAAGCCCTGGGGCGTTGGTTGTGGGGATGCGGGCAGAGGGTTTTTTTACTCCAGGGCACCCCTTTAGTAAAGGGGCACCCAGATGTGCTCCCCCGTGTGAATGAGTAAGTGGTACTTGTACCCCTACCCATTCACTAAAGAGTTAAAAAAAATTGAAATAAAAAAAACAGACTTTTGGAAAAAATCCTTTAATTGAAAAAAAAAGAAACGCAACAAAGGATTTTGACAAGTCCTTTATTGTTAAAGAAAACCCCCCAAAAAATGGATCCACTGACGTAATCCAGGAACAATCACAACATCCAGCGTTGTCCACAACGACGAGGACTCGACAAAATAAAAAATAAAATAACACAATAAAAAATAAATAGAAAGAATAATTTTTAAAAAGACGACCGCCGTCCCGTCCACTTGTGACGAACACCCGCAGCATAATGGCATTGTGACAGATGCCGGCAAAACATAAACACTTGGGCGGAGCTAGCAGTGACCGCTAGCTCCGCCCAACTGTGTAGTTTTACATCATCTGACAGGTGAGCCATGATTGGGCAAAGTCATCATGACTTTGCCCAATCAGGGCTCTTACAGAGTACTGAGCCCTGATCGGGCAACGTCTTGCACCTGACCTGTGGCCAGGTGCAAGCCTTTAGCCAATTAAGGCTTCACAAGGCGCATTGCCTTTGCAGGGCGTTCGGCGGTCGAACAGACCGCCGAACGCCCTGATAGTTTGTGTGTTGGGCGAACAAACGAACTAGCGATGTTCGAGTCAAACTCACGTTTGACTCGAGCATCCAGCCCAACACTACTGTTCAGCATTCTTATGAAGATTTAGCATTGTTAGTCACATAGATTATACTTTCCTATGGTAACTTTTCACAATAACTATAGTGTTATAGTGCTATTTTACTATTAACATTCTTGCAACATTTTGCTTCTGGGCACAATAGAGAAAATGCTATTGAAGAACAACATTACATTTTACTAGGTTGACAGTTTTTTTTTTTTTTACCTGGCATGACCTCTCGACCTCTGATCAATGTGTATGCTTTTATCTAATCTATTAAATCCAAAATGAGTCCCTGTTTTAGGATATGTGGGTCATTTTAATGGCTAACATACAGTATACTATATTAAGATAGGAGGTCATGGCCTACCACTAGGATAATCCATTTTTTGATAATCATTTTATGTCATACTGGTATTTTTTGCCTATAAATTTTATTTGATATTAAAATATGAAACATTGCATGAAGCTAAGCACAGATAGAAAATCTAAACATTGCTGAACCAAGTTGTTATTTTCCACGGTTAGTACAAAATTAATTCAGATGTTATATGTCTGAAATGTTTAAAGGTCTTTTTTGCTGGGTATATACAATATGTGATAAATAGTTCACCAATTATTGTGAAAGACAAATAGATCTTAGTACATGCAAAAGACAGATGTTTGTCAGTGCTAGGCACAATTATATAGAGAGATGCTCAACAATGTAGACACTTGAGGTTTAAAACTTTAAATGAATGTTTTAAACAATATATTATCAATTAATACTTTATCATTAAAGTGTGAAGTGCCATACAGAAAGACCTTCCAAGTTAAGCTTCAGCTTGAAAAAACTAATGAGAGAAATATGTATTAGTCTACCTTCACAGACTATGAGATAGTCACATGGGCTGATTCACTAAAGGAGTTGAGAATCTTCACACAATAAATGTGAAAAAAACATTACAGTTATCCACTGATGTGCAGATGAAATAAATAAACAGGAACCTGCTTTTCACGTTATTGGATAATTGAAGTAAGAGTAGCAGCACTGTCATCAGCAACTGCAAATGCGACCTGTTCTTCCTTCTCTTCCGCAGCTCATCCCACTGTTGCCACACAAACTGGTGAGGACTATTTGGCTGAAATGTTTCAGCACAGCTTCAATAACTAGCTGCTGGAAGTTGCACAGCAATTAATTATCTGATGTTGAGCAGGAGAGTGACAGGAACATAGAGGAAGGGAACGACAGGTAGGGAGAACCAGTTGCCAGTGATGTTCCTTCAGCTGAAACTTACTGCCAAGTTGGCTCCCATTATTATGAGGGTGGGGATGGAGGTCTCAGACCATACCTGGGAGCCATAGACAGTAGAGGGGGAATGTAGTGGAGTCTTTCCCCTTCTGTGACTTTGCAGCCGGTGTTACACCACAGTGGCAGGTACCATTCATCATTTTTGCCCAGAAGACCATCCCTGCTTTCCACCATTATGTGGATGCTAATGTCTCAATTTCACTGGGCCACACAGTCAGTGACAGGGTCCATGTGACCACAGACATGTCCACTTGGTAACTTTGCTGATGGCCAGGAATGATGCAGGATGGGGATGGCGCTGGAGCTGGTGGTGCTACCCCATGTCCAGAAACTTGGTGATGGTGACAGTCGTCCTCAATGGACACCTCTGGTGAGTCATAAGAACCACCAGGACTTCCAGTCCCCCCAAGTGACCAAGAGGCTTTGCAACAGACAAGACAAAATGCAGCCATTAAGGTATGCCTGTAGGACAGGAGCCACACTGGGACAGAAATTCTGTCTGTTCTGCAGGAACAGGCACTTAGGTGGCCAACCATATACCATTTTGTGCCAGGAAAGGTCAAATGTAACAATAGCACATTTTACTGTCCACACTTCGGTAGGTAAAGTTCACACACATGCCTTGTCTGGCATATGTACTCAACCTGATGGTGGAGCATTTTCTAGTTAGGACAGGATCAGGGAATCTGGGTTTTTCTTAACCACATTAGTGGCTCCTTACTCAGGATGCATGTTCCATTTTGTCATTGTTCTGTTCAAGGTAAGCAGAATGGTGAGCCACGATGAAGCGGGGATCAGGGACACAATCCCTCTTTTTTTTCCGCTGGAGCAAACACTGCTTGGGATAATAGACTGTCCACTGGAAGAACAGCAGTAGGAGGAAGAGGAGGACTTTATGGTGTCTTAGAGCCAGCTTTATACTGATGCAGCACCAAGCACAGGAGGAACATAAGTAGGAGAGTTGGCGTGCTGGTTTTGTGGAGGAGGAAAACGTAGGAAAAGCTTCGAGGAGTATGTTTCACCCTTCCCAAACCTCAAGAGTTGTACATGGGTAGGGGAAGATAGTTGATGACAACGTTGTCTTCAGCAACCCCAAGGACCCCAGGATTCAGGCCATGAAGGAGATGGACCATTATCCACCCATTGGCCACCCTTTTGGATCCAAGTTACAAGGGAAAAATGCCAGATCTCATCAGCACAAAACTAAACATCTGGAGATCATGGTGTGGAGGAACCTCTTAACATCCTTTCCAGAGACTAACAGTATATCCTTTCAGGGCAAACATGGCTTCTTTCATCCTGTTCACCTCAGCCGATGCAACATCTGGATTGGTTGAGGCAAACGTTCGACAGTTCATTCGCTGCTGTTCAAATAGGGAACGAACAGCAGAGAGTGAATGCCCAAACTGACAGCTCAGCATTCGGCTTGGTCATGCTGTTCACTACCTCCATCGTAGTGTTTTTTGTTCAATTAAAGGATTTTTCTAAGGTGTTGTCTGTTTATTTACATTTTACTTGACTTGTTGATGAATGAGTAGGGGTAACAAATCCCCCTTACTCATTCACAAAGGGGGGACAGTATCTGGGTGGTCAAAGGGTCTGATAAGACTTTTGGGAGAAGCCTCACACATTTTTTTCCACTGGCGGTCCCTTCTAGCATTCCTACCAGACTTAAAGAGTCTGGAATGATTTAGGAGAGGGACCCTGTGCTGCTTTTTTTTACACATGTGCAGGGAGTCGAAGCAGACCGTTCTCCCTGCTGCAGCTGTGCTGAGCCAAAGTATATGCATTTGGCTTGGCTGTGTGCTTCAGAAAAGTGTGTCTAAGAAAAACTACACTGTAATTTTTAATAACAGATACAACCTGCCTGGTCTCACCATCTGAAATTGCACTGTAGTAAAAATAATTAGATATTGTGCATAAAATCTGTATTATATTTCTGGCTTTTGTCTAAAAAAACATTCTGAATTTTATTTCTGGATAAAACCTACCTAGTCTCTCCCTCTCAAATGATGGCCAAGTAAAAAAGCTTACATACAATGCATGAAATCTGTACTATATTTCTGGCTTTTGATTTAGAAAACATACAATCTGCATTTTTTATGGAAAACACTTGCCTGGTCTCTCCCTATGAAACTGCAGCCTAGTAAAAAGGCCTACATACTGTACATCAAATCAGTACTCAATTCCTGGCTTTTGTCTCGGAAAACATACACTTGCCTGGTTTCCCACTCTGAATGTGTGGACTAGTCAAAGGGTTTACATACTGTGCATCAAATCTGTACAATATTTCTGACTTTTATCTCAGAAAACATACACTCTGATTAAAACTTTGTTAGGGTTGCTTACCCTTCATTGTCCTTTTGAGCTGCATCCTGTCTTCTATTGCATTGTGTCTGACTAGGGATGGGCTCGATGTTGTAGCCGAACGTGAGTTTGACTCGAACATCGGCAGTTGGTGTGTTCAGTGAACAGTGAACCACATGTCAGGTGCAAGACTTTGCCCAATCAGGGCACAGAGAACAGTGAGAGCCACGATTGGGCAAAATCATGATGACTCTGCCCAATCATGGCTCACCCTGTTGCAACTGTAAACAGTTGGGCAGAGCTAGCTGTCACTGCTAGCTCCGCCCAAATGTTTATATGTTACCGGCATCTTTCAAAATGCCATTCTGCGGCGTGTGTTCGTCGCAGCGATGGGACGGCAGTCATCTGTTTTTTCTTTAAAATGATTTCTATTTCTTTTTTATTGTTTTATTTTTTATTTTGTTGGACATCGGGATTGACCCTGGATTACATCGGTGGATGAATTTTTTTTCCTTTAAATAAAAGACTTGTCAAAAACATGTATTTTGTTTTTTTCCAAAGAAAGGATTTTTTCCAAAAGTCTGGACTTTTTATTTACAATTTTATTTAAGCCTTTAGTAAATGGGTACAAGTGCCCCTTACTCATTCACAAGGGGGGGCCGTATCAGGGTGCCCCTTTATTAAAGGGGTACACTGATGTGAATAAACCCTCCTGCCTGCACCCCCACAACCAATGCCCCAGGGCTTGTGGGAAAGAGGCCCTTGTCCCCATCCACATGGGGACAAGGTGCTTTTCCAGGGGCAACCCTGGGAAAGCACCGTCCCAGGGCCGAGGGCATGTGGCCTGATATGGGAGGGGCGCTTGCTCGTCCCCCCATTTCTGACCCTGCCAGGCCTGTGCTTGGATCAAGGGTCTGGTATGGAATTTTAGGGGGACCCATGTTTTTTGCCCCGTTTTTTGGGGGTGGGAATCCTCCCTAAAATTCCTACCAGACCTTAGCCAGCCCTCCGGAACATTTTTCAAATCAGCTGGCCACGCCATTTTTGCAATTTTTCCCATTGATTTGTTTTTTCAACTGCTGTGTTGCAAGCGTTTGTAAAAGACCCCCCATACCATATATTTTCTGAAAGCGCAGGCCCGGTAGAATAAAAAGATGGTGATGCTGAATTTGTAGGCCCTGCGATAATTGCGCAAATGTTTCTCAAATTAATATTAAACCCATAAAAATACACAATTCAATTGTTAGAACACACCAAAATCAGTATCCGTGCACAAAAAAAATATTTCCTGACTAAATCTAAAAGATAAAACTGTATTGAGTTAATAAATAACAAATATTAGCAAATTTGTAATTGCGCCTTTTTGCGAAAAGGTAAAAAAATTAAGGTACGCAAAACTGTAAGTGACTTATGTAAAAAATAGTTTTTACGCTGTGTTGGTGTTTGTGTTGTGATAAAATGATACAGGCATATATTTAATTGCAACACAAGGTATCACAACGCATGGCAATGCGTCACAAAGCTTTGCCATGCGCTGCCACAGTTAATTTAATGTTTTTTTTAAAAGAAAAAAATCAATTAAAAAAAATCATGCACTGCGATGCATTCTAACAACGCACTTCAGTGCATGTGCATGGCACACACCTAAATATGTGTATGTTATGTGGGGGGATGGAGGGGTTGTGCTTTTTTTAATTTGTTTTTTTGTACACTTGAAAAAAATTTTTTTTTTACATTTTTTTTATTTTCTATTTATTTTTTAATATTTTTTTGTACTGTTTTGAAATAGAAAAAGAAATTGAGGACATCAATTTCTTTTCTGCAGCCCCAGCACTCAATGAATGGGAAGCACTCAGTAAAGAGGCTTCTCATTCAGTCAGAAACTGATGATAGCAAAGTATTTTCACTATCACCAGTTTATGAATGGGGAGGAGCCTCTATAGTGAGTGCTACTCTCCATTCATAAATTCTTGAATGAACAGGAAGTGATGTAAATCACAGCCTGTTCATTCATAACTGGGGACACATAGTACTATGTGTCCCCAGTTATTTACAAACACCGGAGTGATCAGACGATCACTCCGGTGTTTGCTTTGCACAGGAGGATCGATAAATATCAGTGATATTTATCCATCCCCTGCTCGGCCATGCACAGAGCCGCTGTCATCCGAAAACTGACAGGATGACAGCGGCTCTGGTATACTTGTCGCTCTGCCATCCTGAATTGCGGCCAGGCGCCGCTCGCTCCTCTGCCCCCCCCGGGGGTGATTTGACTTCGGATCCCCGCTGCCACAGACCCTACAAGCGGGGGACAGCAGCGGGGATCCATGGAGTCTCTCATCCCTCCCTGGAGCTGCTCCAGGGAGGGATGAGAGGCTCCAGATGCCGGCGGCCGGCAACAGCGGTGCGGGGGCGACTGGTATTTTTGCTAATATCGGTCATCAGCGGCTTGTGACCCGCTGATGACAGCTATTAATTTGAAGGGGACAGTCCGGGGAACCGCTAGAGCGACCATGAGCTTATAGCAGAACTGTAAATGCCAGGTCGTCCTGGCATACGTCCTTGGCCAGCTGAAAACACTTTTGTACCTCAGTATGCCATACGCCCTTGGCAGGAAAAGGGTTAAGGGGGAACCCCACACACTTTTCTTTTTACACAGGGTCCCTCCTAAATATTCCTACCAGACCTTCAGGGTCTGTATGATTTTGGGGGAACCCCACGCTTGTTTTAAAAAAATTTGGTCCCTCCGAACATTCTGTAAGGGCAAAATGGCGGCTGCGCATGCGTGCAAGCCAGATTTCCATGTGGCCCGGAAATCGTGCCATTGTGTGCATGCGCACGCAAACCGGAAGTGCGTGGAAACATGTGCAACGGCCGTTGCACAGGAAGTGATGCTGTTATTTGGATTAAGCTCATCATATAAGAACGAGCCTGCCCTTGCTCCTTTGCTGATGGTCTTTTCAGCTTGTGTTCCTGTGTGCTTGTTCCTGTTTGTTTCCTGTGACCTGCCTGACCCGGATTGTTTTGGACCTTGCTCTTTGGATTTCTGCCTGCCCTTGACCTCGGCCTGTTTCTGGACTTTGCCTTTGCCTCCTGTTTTTGTACTCTGCTGCCTGGTTGGCTCCAACCTCTGGCTTCCCTGACCTTGCTGCTACCTCCTGTTCCTCCTTCCTACCATCTGCCCGGTGGACCTCTGGCTTGCGGACTACACGCCATCGGGATGTCTCCTGCATGGTGTCAGTTCTCATCAGTGGCACTCGTGCTCCTCGTTGTCCATCCGCTACACCTACAGGGGCAGAGGGACACGAGTCGCAAGAGAAGCCTACTCACCTTCCGGTCTCTTACCAGGTAAGTGACACATTTCTACCAGACCTAAAGGGTCTGGTATTGTTTGGGAGGGGGAACTGCACGCTTAAAAAAAATAATTCACTTTTTTTCTTTAGAAATGTCAGTTTTGCTTCAGCAGGTTCTATACATTGCACAGATGTGCCACTTTACAGGCAGGTTAAGGGGACCCCCCAGGCATGATATTTCAAGGAATTTTTCATTTTTATTGTTACCCTGTAAATGATGTTAAAATCACTGCTCCTTTAACCCCTTTGTGACTGACGACGTACAGTGTACGTCGCCAGCATCGGGGCTGTTTAAACAGACTCCCGGCGACTTTTGCCGCATCTTTTATATTTCATTAAAAAAATGGGTAATTTGTTGTGTTTTGGGGCATTTAATTAAATTTGTCAATAAATTGTGGGGTTTAATAAGGAGTTGCGCTAATATTGCGCAACATAAAAATTTTCAACTACCACCATTTTATTCTATAGGGTCTTGGCATTCAGAAAATATATAATGTTGGGGGGGTTTACGTCATTTTCAGGCCTAAAATGTGGAATATAACATGGGTGCAAAAATGGAAAATCAGTCATGAAGGGGTTAAAAGCGGTAATTTTTAAACATTTTTTTTATTGATTCCTGTCCCCCAGGGCAGTACCCAGATCCCCATACCCTTTTTTGGCCAATAACTTGCATATAAGCCCTCTTAACCTCCCTGGCGGTATTCCCGAGTCTGGGTCGGGGTTAACTTTCAGTACCAGGAGCGGTAACCCCGAGCCAGACTCGGGAATGCACAGAAAAGTGACACTTACCTTGTCATTGCGAGCCCGCTATGTCCTCTGATGTACGCGGCCGGCCGATGCCGGCATCTGAGTTTTACTTTCGTTTTCGGGCGTCACAGCGGGAAATTCAAAAGTGAAAAATTACATTTACACAGAATAAACGGAATACAATGCAATCTGCTATAATTACACTTATGTATCAAACTGTTTCACTTCAATTTTGTCCCTAGAGCTTTGTCCAGTGCCCTGCCTGCACTTTTACTGTTCTTTCTGCCTGGAAACTTGCAAACGTCCATGGCATCCAAAAAGCGTCCCTTTAGGTCAAAAGCGGTTTTAGACCAAGTAGAAAACAGCGATAGTAAATTAGAATCACTTGCAGAATGGAGCGATAGCAAAAACAATGTACCGCTTTGGGATGCTAAAATCCTGAATAATCATACCGCCACGGAGGTTAAAGTTCTTAATGTGTTTTTGAAAGTTCTACCCCATAGACTTCCATTGAGTTCGAGTTCGAATTCAAACTTTTCAGATGTTCTAAAGTTCGAATTCAAACCGAACTCGGACCAGTTCGGCTCATCACTATGGGGTCTTATTCACGAAGCTGCCGAGGGCAGCCGAGTGAATGACCGATCTGAAGTGAAGTGAGACGAACACAGTTCGGCTATTCACTTCAGGCTAGTACGGCTAATTTCAGCCGTACATCGGCTGAAATCAGCCGTACATCAGCTTGCTTCGTGTGGCTTCGGGTCGGCCGAACATGCTCGGCAAACAGTGAAAAAAGTTAAAAAAAGTAAATAGCAAATGATTGTGCAAAGCTAGCAGTGACAGCTAGCTCCGCCCAATAGTTTCCTATTGTCCGGCGGCTCTGCTGCTGTAAAAAAAAAATGAAAAAAAAGCTCTCCCGGGCGCTCTGGGAGCCTCCCGCGCCCGACCGCCAAGGAGAGAAGCACTGATGTGTCTTTTTTTTTTAAAAGCTAGCAGTGTCAGCGATCTCCGCCCAATAGTTTCCTATTGTCCGGCGGCTCTGCTGCTGTAAAAAAAAAATGAAAAAAAAGCTCTCCCGGGCGCTCTGGGAGCCTCCCGCGCCCGACCGCCAAGGAGAGAAGCACTGATGTGTCTTTTTTTTATTTCTTTATTCTGACCCGATCGATGTCAGAATAGAAAAAAAAAAAGAAATTTTCCCATTGAAAAGCATTGGGATATTACTATTGGCTATTTCAATTTGCAATAGCCAATAGTAATGTGCCAATGCTTTTCAATGGGAAAAATCGTTTTTTTTTTTTCTATTCTAACATGCTCATGTCAGAATAAAGAAAAAAAGACACAGAATTGTTTCTCTCCTTGGCGGCCGGGAGCAGGAGACTCCTGGGGCGCAAGGGAGAGTTTGCTGTTTGGAGATCAGTGTCCCTGGTTAGCAGGTAACCAGAGACGCTGATCTCACTGCAAGTGGCCGGAGCCAGCCGTAAGATCACGGCTGGCTCCACCCAGCTGTCAGAAGCAGGCAGACCGCTCAGCCAGCTTCGGCTTTCAGCACGGCTCAGCCGAGCCGATGCATATGCGTTCGGCTCAGCTGAGCCGCTCGGCCATGATC